>NW_015173235.1:112124-114425 GCF_001447785.1 Gekko japonicus | reverse complement strand
ATCCATCCATCCCACCGCCAATACCTACACTTCGCGATTGGTCAACAGCATTACCAGTACGCAGCCCTACCATTCAGCCTGTCCAGCGCCCCAAGAGTCTTCACAAAGACTATGATTGTGGTTGCAGCTTTCCTCCGTCTCCGGGGTATTTCCATCTACCCCTATATCGACGATTGGCTTTTGGTAGCGTCCAATACCTACGCTTCGCGATTGGTCAACAGCATTACCAGTACGCAGCCCTACCATTCAGCCTGTCCAGCGCCCCAAGAGTCTTCACAAAGACTATGATTGTGGTTGCAGCTTTCCTCCGTCTCCGGGGTATTTCCATCTACCCCTATATCGACGATTGGCTTTTGGTAGCGCCTTCCCAGAACGCCCTGGTCTCAAACATCACCGAGACACTGGCACTATTGGAAAATCTGGGCCTACAAGCCAATCGAGAAAAGTCTCAATTGAGTCCAGTCCAAAGAATAAAGTACATCGGCGCTATACTAGACTCCACGACATGCATGGCTTACCTGCCTCAAGACAGAGTGGCAGACATCATTTCCTTAGCCACCGTCATCCGTACCCACCCTTCTGTCACTGCCTTCCAAATCCAAAGGCTACTTGGCCTTATGGCTAAAACTACGTCAGTTCTCGTCTTTGCCAAACTGAAAATGTGTTGTTTACAACTGTGGTTCATCCAGAATTACAACCCAGCGAACAACGCTCACACTGTTGTCCTATTCCCCCCTCCCAACATATGAGACTCATTACTTTGGTGGACTGTCCCTTCCAATATCTTCCAGGGAGCACCCTTCCACCCTTCGTCACCCCAAATCACCCTGACCATGGATGCTTCCCTGTCAGGATGGGGTGCACACATGATGGGTCTGTGCATCAGGGGCAAGTGGAACACCCACGAGCAAAGTCGACACATAAACTTCCTGGAACTGCTCGCAATTCAGTTCGCAGTCACGAGTTTCCTACCAATAATCAAAGGGAAATGTATTATGGTCCTCACAGACAATACCACCACGTTCAGTTATATAAACAAACAAGGAGGCATGGTCTCCCTACATCTCTGCAACCTCGCCATTCAGTTATCGGACTTTTGTATCGCCCACGCCCACGACATTTTTTTGGTAGCCACACACATCCCAGGCGAGCAAGACTTAGTCTCCACGAGTGGGAGATGAACCCGTCCTATCTTTTCCGGCCCTTCTACGGGTGGGGAACTCCCCAAGTCGATGTTTTCGCCACCAGAGCCAACAAAAAATGTCCCCTATTCTACAGTCGAGGCGGCAGGGACTCACAATCGCTCGGAGACGGTCTCCTTCTTTCCTGATCCACAGGCCTTCTGTACCTTTTCCCTCCCTTACCCCTGCTTCTGAGAGTGGTACGCATGATCATCTGCGACGGAGTGAACTGCATGTTGATAACACCGTGGTGGCCGAGACAACCATGGTTCTCAACAGTCCTCGAGTTGTCAGAGGGAATATACCACCAATTCTCTCTGGTACAGGACCTCTTCTTCCTGTCAGACTCCCCTCTCCTACATCACGACGTACCACGCTTGAAATTGACGGCGTGGAGAATAACGTCAAAGGTTTTTCGACCCGCATAGCCAATGTTCTACTGAACGCCAGGAAACCTGCTACGTGAAGGTCCTACCATTATAAATGGCAGTGAGTCTGTTCTTCCCTAGGTGATGATGCCCCTCGAGCCTCCTCCGCAGGCCTCGAGAAAGTTTTCCAATTCCTTCTGTCCCTCGCTGGCTCAGGACTTTCCCATTCATCGTTAAAAGTTTATTTGGCCGCAATTTCGGCCTACCATGTTCATGTCGACAAATGCACCATGTTTTCACATCCGCTTTCGAAACGTTTTTAAAAAGGTTTGTTACATCTCTACCCTCCTGTCAAAACTCCTGTCGTTCCCTGGGATCTTCCTCTAGTCCTTCGTCAACTCACGAGGAAACCCTTTGAGCCACTCGCAACTTGCGAACTGAAATTCCTGTCATGGAAGACGGCCTTTCTGGTGGCCATCACCTCTGCAAGGCGAGTTGGAGAAATACTGGCTTTCCAGCATGACACGCCTTATTTGTCATTCTTGCCAGATGGCGTCTGCCTCGTCCCTGATATTTTGTTCCTGCCAAAGGTAGTGTCAGAGTTCCACCTACAGGCAGAGGTCTTCCTCCCGGATTACTTCTCAGCTCCGAAATCCCCAGAGGAGAAACTGTTACATACCTTGGATGTCAAAAGGGCACTCCTGTTCTACCTCAACAGAACCCGCCCAACGAGACGTGACTCCCAACTGTTC
>NW_015173235.1:89029-111761 GCF_001447785.1 Gekko japonicus | reverse complement strand
AGCAACTTACCCTCCCTCTTCTCCTGCCTCCTCCTGGCTGAATGAGGGCTGGAAGCGGGGCGGCCGGAAGCAGGGGGCGGGGCTTCATCATGTGCCCTGCCCCCCTGCACCTCACCCGGGGGAACTGCATTCCCCCGCGTTCCCCCCCGAAATGACCTCTGCCTGTAACTGATGATCTTCGAGTGGTCATCTGTGCATTCACACCACCCACCCTCCTTCCCCGCTGCTGTCAGTTTCTATATTTTCCATAGGGGTTGATTTGCGGCAGTTCGAAGGAACTGGCGGGATGTCCGTGCCCACCCCTCTGGGCATGCGCGGTGGGGTTCCTGCGCATGCCCGAGGGACTGGGCGCGAAAATCCATTAAAGAGCTTACTACAATGTCGATCGATCCAGCGCGTGCGCACTAGATTCCATGGGTGTGAATGCACAGATGACCACTCGAAGATCAACAGTTACAGGTAAGCAACCTGTTTTTCATCGATGTCTTCTTTGCAGACACACATTCCCTCTCTCCTGCCCCTCTGTGAGCTCTCACAATTCCTTCTTGCTGTGTGGGAGGTCGTGGCAGCCCCGCAGGAACTGAGGAAGGGGGGCGCCTGCCATCGGAGCTTGTGATGCTTTGGGCAGGAAAACCCATGCACGTCAACTCCAGAAGGGGCAGGAACACCCCCTTTAGGAACTTATATGCTAGAAAAATGTGTTCTGTGGCCAGCCTGCACAGGCACAATCCCAATGTGTGTCTCCACAGAAGACATTGATGCACAACAGTTACAGGTAAGCACAACCCTATTTTACAGCTTATCTTTAAAATGTAATGAAAACTGAAATACAATTCTTTGTTTTGCTGCTCAGTTTAAGCCGTGGCTCTAGGAAAATCCAGAAAGGGTAATATCTTTTTTTGTTCTTCAAAAACTAGTTACTTAATTTTAGGCACAAAAATGTGGCTACTGGATATAAATTGAAAATACTTGCTTATCCCTAAATAATTATTAAATGCTATCTTTTATGTTTATTTTTTCCTAGATGCAGATAGGCAACCCAGTCAAGTTGCTTATATTTCCTCTAAGAGCTGTATTATTGTTGATGAAAGTTATGGATGTTTAGCCTCAAATATTCCAGCTTTAGAATTAATGGCTTTGTATGTAGCAGCCACTATGCATGATTATGATCATCCTGGTCGTACAAATGCTTTTCTGGTAGCTACAAATGCTCCTCAGGTAGGATTTTTCTCCTTTGCAAAGTTTCCTTATTGTTATTTGACAAATACTTATTCTTATTTCACAAAAACTCAGCATGTTTGATATATGTATATATGTATTTCATACAGTGATAGACTAAGTATACAGGTAGGAAGGGCTCTGCATCATAACTACAATTGAGATTTCAAATATTTGAATCATCAGTTGGAGGGGAGGGGCTGGCTGACTGGTTGGTTCACTTCTAAACAAGCCTACTTTGGACCCAGGAGATCTCAATAATTATCGACCAGTCTCAAATGTTCTGTTCTTGAGCAAAGAGATTGAATGGGTGATAGCTGGACAACTCCAAGCTTTCCAGGATGAGGCAAATCATTTAGATCACCTCCAATCTGCGTTTAGATCTGAAACAGCCTTGGTTGCCCTGGTGGATGACTTGTGCTGGGAGATGGATAGAGGGAATGATGATTCTCCTGGGCCTCTCAGTACTTTTGATACCATCAGTCATGGTATTCTTCTGGACTGCCTATCTGGGCTGGGATCGGGAGGCACCATTCTGCAGTGGTTCTGAAGACAGGTCACAGAAGGTGGGGTTGGGGGACTGCTGCTCAGCCCCTTGGGTTTCAGAAGGTTCCATCTTGTCCATGGATAAAACTCTCAACTATGTGTAGACCAGTCAGAAAGGGGGGGCTCCAAGTCCCTAATGTAAGGATCTACTATTATGCGGCTAATCTTGCTCAGATAGTCACTGTGACTGAACGGGGGGGGGGGGGTGCTTCCCAGAAAGGTTATAAAATGTGTTTGTATCCAAGCAAGGTGGATAAAAGGGCTGGCAGGGTTGAGGCTTCTCCCATGCCCGAGGCAAGATGATAGGAAACATTCAAGCAAGGTCATTAAAAGGTAATCAAGCCCATCTGGCCCCTCAGGAAGATTTGCACTTGCTGATGAAATTACCTTGATAGCCTGAGGTGGGTAACCAAGTTTGCAAGCCCCCGTGGCAATGGGTAGGCATGCAGATGTCCCATCAGTGAATCAGTTTCCTACCCAGGGTTTTGGCCACTTATTAGCATAGCCTTGACCTTACCTTCTCCAAAGCTAACTCATAAAATGGCTGCCAAGGCAAACTTAGCCAAGATGGAGTCAGAGCAAACAGCACACATCTAGGACAAGGGTCCTTGGCCACAGTTGGATCTAGACCAAATTGAAAATGTCCACCAATTCCCCCACTGTACACTGCCCTCATATCATTCCTCAGGGTCCCCTATCCCCCAGGAACAGCATTTAATGGAGATCAGTGGGAGTGAGGAGGCCAGAAAGTTTTATTTTGCAGATGGACAAATTTAGTCAGGATCCAACCCATTATTGATTAACTCAGAAAACATGATACTTCAAAAAGGAGACATGCACTGTTTCACTAAAGCCAAAAATGGCTCTGTCAGAGTTCACAAAATACAAATGGACTTAGTGACAGAGTACCTGTTTTGTATGCGTAAGGTCCCAGGTTCATACCCTGACATGTTCAGTGAAAGGGTATCTAATAGCAGGTGTTGAGAAACATCTTTCTTTGCCAGAGAAATACAGAGAGCTGTTACTGAATTAAATAGTTAATACTTAGCTAAGCAGACCAATATTCAAATGTTTAGATAAAGGAAATTTATATTTAGCTAAAAATAAAGTATTTTTATTTAGTCAACAAACAAATACCTTTATTGGCATAAATTTTTATTTAGTCATATTTTTGTGAGATTTTTTTGAAAACTTTTGTATTTAATTGTCTTGTAGGCTGTGCTGTACAACGACAGATCAGTTCTAGAAAACCATCATGCTGCTTCTGCATGGAGTCTTTTCTTATCTCTTCCAGAGTACAACTTTCTGCCTTGTCTGGATCATGTGCAATTCAAACGATTTCGATTTTTAGTGATCGAAGCAATCCTTGCCACAGATCTCAAAAAACATTTTGACTTCCTTGCTGAATTTAATGCTAAGGTTTGTTGCACAAATTTATATCTGCACCCAAATCCATAGAATTGTGATATTAGCATTTTCTCTGGATGATATCAAGTAACATTTATTTTACTAGAAGCAATAATTTTAGTTAACCTACTTTATATGTACTAATCCATCTCGTGTGAGTGCTCACATTTTATTTAAAAGCCCCTACACATATTAAAAGAGCACACTGATAAGGTTAGGCTGAACTCCTTGATATTCTAAACATACTGCCTTTCATCAGGCTTTCATGCCTGTCATATGCGGAAAGCAGCGTTTACAACCATGCTGAGAGAACTTCACTGGCTCCCATTTAGTCTCCAGACACATCTTAAAGCACTGCTTTTTACTTTACAGCCCTCAATAGTTCAGATCCAAAGCAGCTTAAGATATACTTTCTCCCATTTGAGCATTTCTGTTCTCTGAAATCATCCTGCTCTAGTTAACACTTTGTAATTATGGCAGCTAACACAAGAGGTGACTGACAGATGGTATTTGTAGGGTGGACTGTTATTATGATACTATTGCTTTCAGTTTTATGGTTGTTCATTTTATTATTTTTGGTTCTGTAAGCCACCCTGAGAGCTTTTAAAGGCTCAGAGTTGTGAGGGGATCTCATTTTCCCATACCCCACTATGTTGAGAATTAGATAGGTTGACTGATGGTACAAATTTTAAAGCTAAGTAAGAAGAAAATGGCAAGGCAGTCGTTTCAATGGAACATGTTTAGGCTTACCTGCTCTTTCAGAGAGGTGGGGCCAACTGTATGTATTTCTAGAATGCCCCATTGCTCCCAATGGACCAGAAGCCCCAAGATAAAGCCTTTGATTATATGAAAAGGAAAATTGACATATTTTAAACAAATTTTCATTTTACTAAATAGGGATTAAAATGTTTTATAATCTGTTTATTAATGTTAAGAAGCAGGTAATTACAACAGGGTAAAGGTGTTAGTCCATTATAGCAAAATAAAACAAAAGTCCAGTGGCACCTTATAGACCAATATTTGTTTCAATATGAGCTTTTGTGTCAGATGTCACTTCCTCACACATGACAGTTTATATTGAAATAAATGTTGTTAGTCTTTAAGGGAATAGGTAATAAATGCATTTAAGGACTACTATTTGAAAAACAATTACTGCAATGAGCCCCAAGTCTACTATACATAGAATGCACCAGAATATTCAGAACTATTTTTCCCTTCAAACAGGTCAGTGATGTAAACAATCATGGTATTGAGTGGAACAATGAAAGTGATCGCCTGTTAGTGTGTCAGATGTGCATCAAACTGGCAGATATCAATGGCCCAGCAAAAGCAAGAGATTTGCACTTGAAATGGACAGAAGGCATTGTTAATGAATTTTATGAACAGGTAGGCTTGGGAAATCAGCTTTTAAAAGAGCCTCTATAAAGAAACCAGTCATTTCATGAAAGGCAAGGCTATTGCTTCAGGCCCACTGTGCCTCCATAGTTACATGAATCTTTCAGAAGATCATGGTGTGACAGAATTGCAAGACAAAGCAGGTTTTAAAATGCTGCTTGGGTGAGAGAGTCAGAGAGATTATGAGTTAATCTTCCTTGGAGAGAAGAGCTTATGCGATTGCTCTACTTGCTCTCTGATTGGCCAGCATCTGCTTAGAGAGGGGGAAAACCAGCTGATCTGGGGGGATCCATTCGCTTTTTGGTCTTAGTCTGAAATCTAACATCTAGCTCAGTAGCCAGAGGATTTGGCTTCTGAGGGCAGAGACTTTGAGTCAGTGATTTCTGTCAGGGAATTGTCAGAAAAGTACTTCTATAGGAAGAAGAAAGGGGACTGCATTGTCAAAGGTATATTAAAACTAAGCTGAGGGAGAATTCAGATTCTCAGTCAAGAAAGCTACAACACCACTTTATACAGACAACAGATACTGGATAAGGATTTGGCAGAAGGTCTGGGTAGTTAGAGATAACTCCCATACAAGCCAAACAGGAAACTGAGCTATTGCTTCTTAGGGACAAGGAGAATAACTTCCTGCCAGTGAAAGGGGTTGGGAATAGAACCCTGGTCTGTGATTAAGGGGAGAAGCTTAGATGCCTCAGGAATTAGTGAAAAGCTGTAATATCTAAAGGGAAGACTTAGAACTGATGGGAGAAATCTAGAAACTATAAGCAAATGCTATTCTCCAGAAAACAGTATTAAGAATCTGCATTAGTGCTAAAATATACTAAGCAAAACACTTCTCATTGTAAAGATCTTGAAACTCTGAAAATAAGCCACAATAACACTCGCTTGTATGTTCTAAGAATTCAAATCTGTACAAATTAGAAAGTTTACTCTCAGCATCTCTGAACCTTGATTCCTCATATATATGTGTGTGTGTGTATGCATATATATGTGTGTGTGTTATGTGTGTGTGTTTCCCTGCTTGTTTAATAAACTTTTTATTCTGTTTTTGAAAGTTAGTTTTGCCTCACATGCCATTTCATGAGGGTATTTTAAAAGAAGACAGCTCCTGTATTCCCCCTAGTCCCTGTGCTGGGTCATAAGCCTAAACTAATATCTGTGACAGGGTGGGATACTTAAGGCTTATAAAATAAAGAAGAAATACATGCTACTGAAGGGTGGCTCAGTCACTGAAGGGAACTAAAAATATTTTTGGCGAGAAAATCTGCCTGGGAGTGGCGAAGCATCAGGGGTTTGTCATGCATGGCTATATTCCATGGATGTGAGAACACAAGGAGCTTATGAAAGAGGAGTTCCCCCTCTTTCCCTCTTCTTGGAAGCCCGTTTTATAATCCATTAACCCACTGCCTAGGGTTCAGGTGACTGTTATGAACAAAACACCATGCAGCAAATGTAGCTGCAGCGAGAAGGGACAAACAAAATCCCCCCTTTTTGTGCAAGCGTATCCGTGAGATCCAGCCCAGTATTCTTCCAGGTATTTTGGTATGTTGTTAAACATGGGTTCTTTTCCTGCCAAACAAAGATGATGAAAATAGGGAATGGCATAATGTCACTCAGACTGCAAAAGGAGGAGCATCATTGTTGGTATGTACTATACAATAGTATATATTCATTATACAAAAGATCCAAACAACATGCGCCTTCGATGTAAGGCACTTTCCTCTGACACAACAGGCTCTTCTATGGGAATTACATTGAACGAAATACTGGTGGAAGGTCTTCTTGTGATACAGGATGTCTCCTTGCACCAGTGGAAAGTACCGCTGTTAGCTAGGATACAACTCCATATATTGCATACTAGTGGGAAAAGAATTTTTTTTAGAGAGACTATATCCTGGTAAACATTTTCATTATGAATATTTTTACAGCCAGAGCAGACTATAACATCTGTTGCTGTGGTCTAACTTTGTTGCTGTGGTCTAATGTTTGTTCCTTCCAGAATTTTCTTAATGCTAATGAATAAATGTAGATATTAAATTTGTTAAATGGACTGCCCTCATTTTCGGTCTCCCTGAATGTCTTGCTGTGGCTCGATGTTTGACCTGATAAAGTAATTTGTTAGAGGATTAATAGAAAATCATGATACTTCTAATCCACACAGAGCAAGAGGGAAATCTTAGTTTGTATTTCATGGTTTCTGAATACTAGTAAGTACTAGTCCTGTGTGGAACATGCAGCACTGTTATAACCATATCGTTCTCTCTGAAGTAGTATTAGGCTTGTCTTAAACTTTTCTCTTATTTACAAGAAATCTGTTTACACTTTATAGACACACTTGTTCTATTTACTAAATTATGTTAGCAGATATAAAGACTTTTTTGTGTGTTCTACAGGGAGATGAAGAAGCAAGTTTAGGGCTACCTATTAGCCCTTTTATGGACCGCCATTCTCCTCAACTGGCAAAATTGCAAGAATCTTTTATTACTCACATTGTTGGTCCCTTATGTAATTCTTATGATGCAGCTGGCTTGCTCCCAGGCCAGTGGATTGACAAAAAAGAAGATAACATGGAAAGCTCTGAAGATTATGATATAGAAGAATTAGATAGTGAATATGATGAAATGGACGATATTGGCACAAGTAAGACTAAATATTTCTTTGAACTAGATTTAAATTCAGCTTCTTGTATGATATTTGTTTATTTCATTTGTATCCCTCCTTTCTTCCCAATGGGGACTTAAAGCAGCTTGCGTGGTTCTCCTCTCTTCCATTTTATCCTTACAACAACCCTGTGAAGTAAGGTAGGCGGAGACAATATGTCGGGCCCAAGATCACCTAGCAAGCTTCCATGGCATAAGTGGGTATTTGAACCCATGTCTCCCAGATACTAACACCCTTTGCACTACACAACACTTTCTTCTCTCAGTATTATGAGTATGTTTGGAGGTTGTTTATTGTACCAAATATTTCTATGAAAATATTTGATCCTCTTCCCCTGCTACCAATGGTTGTTTCTATCTCTATTCATTGTCATAGCTTCTGTGCAGTCTTACATGGGGGACTGCAAGATTGCAGGCCTGCTGCAGAGAAGGACTTCCAAGCTTTAGTTGCTCCCCCTCCTCTCTGTCTGCAGAGATCCCTTTCCCACCCAAAGGGTCAAATGACAGAGGTGGGGCAAGCACTTCTCCCTCAGTTCTCTTCTTGCCGCTATGAGGAGAGGACGTGCTTTCAATACACCTGCTTCGGGGGGCCTCAAAGACAAGTTCAAAAAATCTTACCTACAAAATCGGTAGGATGGCTCTTTTCAAAAAGTGTGAGGATTCATGTTTATACTACTACAGAAGATGGGATTTGGAACTACTTTCCTAAGGGCTCTACAATCAATTTACTTACAACCAAAATCTAGAGTACTGGTCAACAGTCACAATTCTCATAATTTCTGCCCTACAAGGTACCAGGCAAGGATGTCCTCTCTCCTCACTAATCTTTGCACTAGCCATAGAACCTCAAGCAGAGGAACTTCAGCAAAATGAAAACTTTTCAGGGTTCACTATTGGAAAACAGGAACATACGGTGAATCTGTATAACCTAACACTCTGTGTAACAAAACCATTATGTTCTCTCCCGACTATCCAAGAGATTCTTTCCACCTCGAAATCGGAGCTGTACCCGATCTCTTTATCTCTGGAAATACAAACCATCCTCAAACAAGAATTCCCTTTTAGATGGTGCAAACACCCCAGATTTTAAAAACTTGATGTCTTATAATTATGACCACCTACACCAAGATATCCAACTACGTCTTAAGGACTGGAACGCCTTACAGTTTACATTATCGGGCCATCTTCATCTCATAAAGAAGTTTTGTCTTTCCTTGATTCCTCTTTCTTTTTAGAGCCCTTCCCATTTTCATCCCAGATGTAATTTTCAACAAATGGCAGTGCACACTGTCGTGACCCTGGGCCTAGTGGCTCCAGGGAAGCCTGAATTGGAGTAGTCATTAGGGCCTACATTTCCCAGGTTCTCTCTGGATCCTGTGACTGGGTAAAAGGAGATTTTGGAAGGATGACTACATCAGTAGGGGAGCAGAGGGCGGTGCCTGGGAAGAGGAGATAAAAGGCCTTACTTAGAGTGGGAAGGTGTTCTTTCTCAGGGAGCAGGGCTGGTGGAAGCTGATGCAGACAGAGGGATCCCTCATCCAAAAGAGGTGAGTTACTGTGAACAGGTACCTAGGGAAGGCTAGGACTGTGTAGACAGACGCATTAGGATTTATGCTTTTGCTGATTTACCTGTCTTTGCTCATTTTTCCTACTTGTTATTGATCTAAAATTGTTGTTAAATCTCCTAATAAAACTTGCTGTTGCTCTGCCTGGGTCCTCACACCTCATTTGGTCACGTACAAGGGAAACCTATTGTAAAAGTCCTGTAAAAAAGTGGTAGGGTAGGTGCTCTGGGCCCTCCCAAGGAGACCCATACCAGAGTGGTGGCAGTCAGTAGTGAACCTTCCTAGCCGCTGCTTGCGACACAAACTGATTTTTTCTGGGCTTTCAAGAAGTCTCGAGTAAATCAAGTATTAAGCAGACCTGCCTCAATAGGAGGTCTATATTTGCCTTTCTTGCGTTCCTATGATCAGGCTGCAATGTTGTCCGGATACTATACGTGGACCCTGTAACAAGCTGGATGCAGATGGAACAGACCTCAGTTTCTCCAACCCGCTTGCAGGAAGTATTCTGGCTGCCTCCTTCGCGCCACCCTGCACACCTGCGAAACAGCAACTTTTTAGCCGCTACACTCAAAGCTTGAGATGGTAGGAAGACACATCTTGCCCCGGTTATGTCACAGTTTACAACATTTACAAATCAACCCTGTTTCCCTCCAGGTATGAAACCAGGAGTTTTTAAGGACTGGGTCTCAGTTGGCTTCTCACATCCCCTAGACCTAGTAAAACATGGCAAAATGAGGGACAAAATAGACTTGGAAGGACTGCTAGGGAAACCAATCCCTTGGTACCGTTACCTACAATTAAAAAACATGATAGAATTTCTGGCCAAATCTGGCACTTTTGAGAGACCGAAAACAGATTTTGAGACTCTCCTCAACACTTACCATGTCTCAATGAAGGAGCTGTTCTCCAAAATATGCAAGATATTGCTGACAGTGGACAGTAAACACACTTTACCCTGCCAAGTTTTGTGGAAGGACAATCTTCAAACTGATCCACAGCAATCTCTCTGGCTCACCATCTGGAACTCTCCTGTGAACAAATCTAGGGTCTTTAACATTTGCACGCAATTTTTCAAATTTATCAACACCAAAAAAGCTGAATAAAATGAACCCATGATACAGCCCCCTCTGTTGGAAAAAATGTGGCTCCACAGCACATATTTCCACTGTTGGTGGGAATGCCCAGTCATTCAACAATTTTGGAGTGAAATTATGTCTCAGATCAACAAAATTACTTCACAGTCACTTCGGATGGTTCCAGAACGTTTACTTTTAAACTGTGGGATTCCTCTGCTTGGGGAGATACAGACAAAGACCTTAACTCTGTTCTGCTTGCTGCTGCTAAATTAACAATTATGACAGCTTGGAAGTACTCCATGCCTCCAACCTTGACTGCCTGGCATAACAAGATATGGGATTAATTTATAATGCACAAGATTTCCAAATTCATGGACCAAACACATTCTGGCTCCAGTAAAGTCTACAACACATTTGTGCGTATTTGGGCTCCAGTGCTACAAATCATGGCAGAACATGAAATTATTCCCTCTAATTCGAGTTACCACACATGGCTTCATTTCTAACATACCCTTTGTTCTGCTTTCTGTTGAGACACCCTATGTTGAACACAGCCCCAAGCAATTTGTTACTCAGACAACCAACTCACAAACTCATATAGAACATTTATTCATTGATATTATTATAAACTACTCTTGTTAGTGTGGCTTATTGGAAAGTACAGATTTTCACTATTGGATTTTATCTTATGGCTATGGACTATATGCCTTCATGACTTCTGATGTTTTGCTAAGCAAGCTGTGGTGAGAATCTGTATTTTGTCTTTGTCTTCAATAAAATAATAAAATCTGGGGGGGGAGGTGTGAGGACTGTGGAGCGAAAATGCCCCAGAATGATGGTCATAGATCATATCTTCTGTCTGGGAGAGGGCGTGACCCAACTACTTGTCCAGCATGCTATCAACTTACTCCTAAAACCCAAGAGGGCAGAGCGGCAAGACCAAAAGCTGCTTTATGGGAGAAAACCTTGGGTGCTCCAAACCACCATGAGGGAAAGTGGCCCCAATTTGATAATGGAGTGAGGCCCCATTCAGTAACTTTGGCACCAACACCCTTGACATCGGAGGTGCAAGCCCAACCTGTCGTTGTCATATCAGCTTCAGAACCACCTCCAAAGAAAACTAAGAAAAAGGTGTACTGTTTCCACCACAGTCCAGCTGGATTGCCATCACGTTAATGCGTTCAGACTCACCTTGAGACCAATGGTCTCAGTCCCCATGGGGCCAAGCCTCACCATCCTCCTGGAACTAACAATCCTCCCTGTCTTGGCACCAACAAGCTGAATCCCCTTGGAGTCAAATGTCGACACCGATGATTTTTAGGTCAAGGTCCCCTCGATACCAGAGCTCGCCATCAAGAGTCGAGATTGACCCGTCTTCATATCTGAAAACACCTTTACCATTGAGATGGGCTGTTCAATCTCCAGAGTTGTCAGCAGATGAAGTCTTTGAATTGTCGCCATCGGAAAGAAGGCAGCTTGATCAGCAACCACCAATGCAATGGCCATCTCAACAGAATCTGTGCGGCCCATTCCCATTCATGATGCCACCTCAGTGGGCACCTTCATGAGGTCCATATCCCTGGCAACTTCCAAAGTCCACTGCATCCAAAGGAGACCACTGTTCTTGATGTCAGGCTGGGGAAGGGACCTCCCATCACGAGTCAGATTCCAAAGATGATCTTCACCAGATGTCAGAAGTGGGTTGCGAGAGCACGTCAGTACAATCTTCTGATGACACAGTTGGTGAACTTTTGGCTTCATTGCTCACGGAGGACCTCAAGATGTATTCCAAGCAGCTAGTCCGAATGGCAAAATCCCTGGGGTTAGAGTTTCATGCTTCAGAACCTCAACCGTCTGATCCTATAACCCACCGCCACTGCCTCTCTAGCCGTCTCAGCCCCCATTTCATCAGCCACAGCTCCTGGGTAAACCATGGAATGGGCCTGGTCCGGGGGTGCAGAGGGCGCCAGGGAGCAATCTCATCGATGGCTGTCGAGAGTCAGCCATGCCAATCCTCTACAAGCTCATCTAATGAGACGCCAGGGGGCTTAGGATCCCGCAAAGCCTCCCGAAACCGCACTGGGTCCATTTGGCTCCACAGGCGAGCCCAAATCAGCTCGCCGCCCAAACAGGGTCAGAATGGAATATTTAGCTGGGCCTTCAAGGCGAAGTGGCACTGCCGAAGCAGTGATCCGGTCCACTGTAACTCCTGTGCAAAGACCAATTCGAGCATGTGTCCAGCCTGGTGAGTGGGGGCTGTTACCAGTTGGGAGAGTCCCAGGGCTGCTGTGGATGACACTAGGTCCACTGCCTGCATAGAGGTCGCATCATCAGCATGGACATTGAAATCACCCAAGACTAACAGCCTAGGGTGTTCCAAGGCCCAGCCTGATACGGCCTCTAGCAGGGACGGCAGACTATTGGCTGGTGCGTTGGACGGTCGGTACACCAGTCAAATCACCACACTCTCCTCGGCTTCCCATACCAGGCTGACACACTCTGACCTAAGATCTCTGAATAAACATTTGCATTTGTCAAAGTTCAGAATGTTATTCATTCACGATGTCCCTCATGGGTCCAAATGTCTGGTTCACTACACTAGACCTGAAAGATGCCTATTCCCATGTCTCCCTTCACAAAGTCTGCAGAAAATAGTTAAGATTTTGTTTGTCAAGGGCTGCCTACGAATATATGGTGCTCCCATTTGGCCTAGCCAAAGCACCTAGTGTAGTTACAAAATGCATTGCAGAAGTCATTGCCTATTTAAGGTTAAGAGGCTGTACAGTATCTCCTTATCTCAATGATTGGCTCTATGTAGATGTCTCCGCAGATAAACTGACTTCATGTTTAAGGCTTGCCCTAAGCACAATCCAGTTCCTAGGTTTTCTGGTAAATTAGGAGAATTCCTACCTGACTCCTGTCCAATCTATTGGCTTTATTGGGGCATCTCTGAATGCCATAGAAAGAAAGGCATACTTGCCCCTTCCAAGGGCCAAAACTATGATGGCCCTTGTACGGAAGTTCTTATCCAACAGATTTCAGCCAGCCAGATGCATTCAGAAACCTCTGGGCTATAATGGCTTCAACTACTGTGGTGGTCCCATATGCACGTTTACATATGAGGCTATTACAAAACTGGTTCATAAGGAACTTTGACTCCAGTGGAAGAAATTATCCGTCCTGAGAGCCATTTTATGATCCGACAACCTCCTCAGAGGAATCCCTCTAGAAGTGCAATCTCATGATGTGCATTTGTTTACGGACGCTTCCCTCACTGGGTGGGGAGCTCATTGTCAGGGAGTAAGAAGAAAGGGGTTAGGGACTAGGAAAGAGTCCACCCTGCATATCAATTTGTTAGAGTTGAGGGCTATCAGATTTGCTCTCACATTTTGTCGCACCTAGCTGCTTGGCAAATCCTGCAGTAGGGAACTTTTCAAAAAAGGTAGAGCAAGTCTTAACAGCCTCTCATAAACCCATGATGAGGCCCTATGAGTACAAATGGAAAATATTCGTGTTGTGTGGGGAACAGGCAAGGGTTCAACCCACAATCCTGCAGTTCTAGCAGGGTTTTTTACTATCTCTTGGAACTAAAAGAAGGTGGCTTAGCTACCCCGTCCATAAAAGTTCACCTAGCCGCCATCTCTGCTTACCATGACCCAATTAGAGAGCGACCAGTTTTTTCTGCCTCTGAATCAAAAAAATAATAATCCTTAAAGGTTTCCTTAACATGTTTCCACCTGTTGTACCCCTGGTTCCCTAATGGAGTTTGTCACTAGTTCTATCAAAATAAATGTATAAACAATTTGAACCTATAGCCAGTTCTGATTTGTCCTTTATTTCATGCAAGTCCTCCTGCTTAGTGGCAGTCACATCTGCTAGAAAGATGAGAGAACTACAGGGACTTCACTGTGATCCTTCCTTTATCAAACTCCACTCAGACAAAGTAGTCCTCAGACCCAGTATAGAGTTTCTCCCCAAGGTGGTGTCACAGTTTCATCTTAACCAAGACATCAACCTTCCAGCGTCGTTCTTGTCCCTGACGTCACCGTTAGAACAAACATTAACACACTTTAGATGTGAGGAGGGCACTCCTTTTTAATTTAAAAGGTCACAGGAATTCAGAAAAGACAGAAACGTATTTCAGGGGATCAAATAAAGGGACAGCCACATTGGCACAGTCTCTCCCTAGATGGGAGGTTTCAGCAATTTGAACAGCTTATGCTGAAGCTAAGGTGTCTTGCCCCATTCCTCTGAAAGCTCACTCCACAAATGCACAGGCTTCAGCAGCATTCCAAGCCAGACTTGATCTGGAGGATATTTGCAAAGTAGCAACATGGTCCACTCCTTCGACATTTGTCAAGCACTATTTGATGGTTGTGGACTCCAGAGACGAAGCTGAAGTAGGAAAGGCAGTGTTTCACTGGTCAGCCCACACCCTCCTCCTCTGGTAAGTGAGCTTGCTATTCTCCCATGTGGGACAGAAGCCACGATGATGAAAATGGGGTTGCACCCCTTTCCCTGCTGTGGGCTGCTGACGAAGCAAAGGTCTCTTCATGGCAGCGAAGGGAACTGAGGGAGGAGTGCTCGCCCCACCTGTCACTTGGCCCTTTGGGCAAGAAAGGGATCTCTGCAGACAGAGGGGAGGGGGAGCACTCCTAGAGCCTAGAAACTTCTTTAATAGCTTGGAAGCCCTCCTCCATGGCAGACATGCAATCTTGCAGTCCCCCACGTGTGCCTGCACAGAAGGCCACTCAATGAACAACTGTTACAGGTAAGTGCAACCCCATTTTTCTCATTCCAGCTTTACCAGAAGGCTCGTCATTTTTAAGTTCAAATTTATTGGCTATTCCTCCCTTTTCTCAGCCTGCCCTCCTGGTTCCCACTTAAACAACTAAAATTACAATTGAAAGAATATTCATAGTCTCATTCAGGTGGATTTAGTAGTAGTACAGTGGTGGGTGTTTGGATTGCAATAAAAAACTAATACTTGTTTTGTGCAGAACATTATTTTACCACATCATGAAACAGAGAAATTGCTTATTTGGGACTAGGTTTTAAAAGTTGATATTCCACTTCCCTTTTTTCAGAGCCACAAAGAAAAAATAGACAGCAAATGTTCTGTCAGCTAATGTACCATTTGAATGAAAATCACAAAGTATGGAAGAAAATGACTGAAGAAGAAGAGCTAAATAAATCTGAAGAGAGTAAACAGTCAGAGAACACATTGTTGGGCAATACAGATGAAATTCAAGTTATTGAGGAAGCAGATGAAGAAGAGGAACGACATCAAGAAGGAAAAACAGTATGAGACCTTTTCAGAATGGTATATAGGAGGGTTCCAGAAAGAATATGTTTTCATAGTACTGACTGAAGACTAACACAGATGATAAAACTAACAAAGATCTGATTACTGTGAGCAGACATTTATTTCTCAGGCAGTATTCCACTCCTATGCACTTTTATCAAATAGAATTCAAAAACTTTATCCAGAAATGTACTGAACATTGCGTTTCACAATACAAAGACTTTATGCACAACCTGATGTTTAAATACTGTTTAGTTGCCTTGCTGAAAACAGCTGTTTATTACTGAAGTGGTATTCACAGTTTTGGGGGGAAAAACCAACAGCCTCAGTTACCAAAGTCATCAAAACATTTTGCTTATAGGAGGTATGTGGTTAAATACCTTTAATGTTCTGGAATTTGTATTTTATTTTTAATGTGAATTTCAAAATCACTCTGCCTATCTATTAGTATGAATGTTGCAGTTCACACTTGTTTGGTTTAAGTAGTTTTCTTAATGCAGTTATCTTGGATTAATTTAACTATTTGATGACTGCAACCAGAATAATGGCTTATGGTTAAAATTGAATCCCATGCGCATCTGTTTGATGCTTTTAACTGTGGCGCATAACCTGCCATTCTATTTTTTCTGAAGATGGTCAGGTTTGCAGGCTGAATATATATTACAGGCTAACTGACTGAATATACACCTGTTGCCTTTTTCCTGTTCTGTAATAGAACATTAAAGCTATTTCACTGTTTTGATAATGAAGAGATTCTGCTATTTTAGTCAATAATGCTATATGTTCTGTCCTTACTCAGGATTCATGTTTAGAAACATGACAGATTTTGTATTTCCAGTACTGTGCTAATGCTGGATGATTCATTAAAAATATAACCCACTTACTCTTTGTATATAAACTTTAGAAGAATTAAAATATTATTTTCTGTAAATGACTATTGTTTCTAAAAATGAAGCACACATTTTCCCTCTCTTCACAAAACATTCAGCACATAAAAAATCTTATAGTGGTAATATCCCAGACGTTTGTTTGTTTATATACCTTATTTATACCCTACATTTCTCTCCAGTAGGGACCCAAAGCAGCTTATTTTGCTCTCTTCTTCTGTGTTTTATCCTCACAAAAACCCTGCATGGTTGGTTAGACTGAGAGAATGTGACTGGTTCAGGGTCAGCCAGCAAGCTTCAATAGCAGAGTGGAGATTCAAACCTGGGCTTCCCACATCCTAGTCCAACACTCTATCCACTACACCATGCAGGCTCTCATTCTTTAGACTTAAGAAATGATGTATTGCTGTATCACCTTTAAATCTCAATCACATGTCACACACTGTGTTTTGTCTCTTTCAGTTTCATTTTATAGAAAAAACATATCGTAGTGGTGAGTAGCAGGTGGTAGGGTTTTGCTCATCCCTTAATCGTGTCTCTTATTTCACTCACAGTTCATCTCACCTGAGTTAATGGCTTTCATTGAATTTTATGACACTAAGACAATGATCTCCAGTCAACAATACAGAGAAACAGTGGTAAAATCTTCATGCACCCAATCCTGGGACGAGCAGTATGTTAAGCATTGTTTTAATTGAATATGAAGTTACTCCTTTATTCCTCACAATTCAATGAGTGCTTTTCTCTATTAAGAAGCCATAAAGTTCTGATTAGACGTTAAAGGAGAACAATTTAAAGTACAGGCTTACGCCGACGACTTAGTATTTGTATTAGAAGAACCTGTAACATCTTTAGTGAACCTGACTCACAACTTACAAATATATGGTCAGGCGGCGGGATTGAAGGTAAATTACCAAAAGTCTAAAGTACTAACAAAGAATTGCCCTAAGAATATTGAAAAAATGATACAAGAAAAAACAGGGTTTGTAGTAACCAAGAAGATTAAATACCTAGGTATTTGGATAACAAATAAATGTAGTTCACTCTATAAAGATAATTATAGGAACACACTTTTAGAAGTCAAGAAAGATTTGGAAAATTGGAAAGATCTACAGTTATCCCTGCTAGGTAGAATTGCTACCATTAAAATGTCAGTCTTACCGAAATTAATGTTTCTCTTCCAAACAATACCTATTGTTAGGAATCAGGTCTTCTTTAAAGAACTGGGAAAGATTTGTTCTTTGTTTATTTGGCAAGCAAAAAACCCCAAGATTCAAGCTACAGCTGATACAAAGCAGGAAGGAGATAGGTGGTCTCGCATTACCGGACTGGGAGCTATATTACAAGGCTGCGGCCTTAGTGTGGATAAGGGAATGGGCAACACTCTCTAATAGTAGACTCTTAAAACTACGCTGCTGCAGAGAGTCTATACTACAACACTGGACATCTTCGCCCTTGAGGAAACAGAACCACCATCGAATCCACCGCCGAATTCAAGAAAAAGATCCTGCTGTTAGGTGCATAGTTAGGAAATACCACCCCTCACCATTGTACCCCTAGCTTAGATAAAAAATTGTGTGTCTGTAAACCTGTCTGTAAACCGCTCTGAGCCTCATGGATAGGGCGGTATATAAATTGCAAATGTAATGTAATGTAATCGGATGCAGAGCATTCTCCGTCTCCTTCTCCGTCATGGACATCGACGGTATCCGACGGTATCGGAAGCTCACATATACCACGTGACACGCAGCGTCACCCTCCTCGTCTGCACACTCAATCTGTCAATATCGACGACCGACATTACTGGGACAATTCCCGCAGACAAGTAGCAGGTGCAAGTGGAGGAGTGGGGAATCAAACCCGGTTCTCCCAGATTAGAGTCCACGCACTTAACCACTACACCAAACTGGTGTAGATAGAGAATAACTTAAAATCAATAGACATCTTGAAAATACAAAAAATAGAACTGACATGGCTCCAGAATATGCAGTTAAAATCGAGGCTTAAAGAAGATCTGAAAATTGGGTTCTATGATAAAGCGACAGACATGGATAAGATATGGTTTACATCAGAGGTACAACTGATAAAGAGGTTATACACTGATAAAGAGGTTATATAAAATGTTGTTAGACGGGAAAACACAGGAAGAAGTGATATGGGCCAGTTTAAGAGCATGGAATAAAGATCTAGGGCATGATATAGAGCAGCATAAATGGTTGAAAATATGGGAGACAAACATAAAAATCACGAGGGTGACTCCTTTCAAAGAAAATATTTATAAAGTGGTACATAGGTGGTACTTATACCCCTCAAGATTGGCAAAGTACTCTGAGACCTCGACAAATATTTGTTGGAAATGTCGACAGAATATTGGCACATATTTCCACATGTGGTGGACGTGTACTAAGGCCAGAAAATATTGGCTGAGGACTAGAAAGATGTTAGAAGACGTTTTGGAAGTGCTGATTGCTCTAAATCCCGAAATCTTTCTGTTAAACATCGTACCAGAAATAGGTGGGAAAGAAGGGAGGAGTCTGTTGTTACACTGTATAACCGCTGCCAGAATGTGTTACGCTAAGTATTGGAAAACTGAAAAAATACCAGATAAATTAGAAGTAGTTCAGAAATGGTTTGAAGTTGCCGAAATGGATAAACTATCAAGTATATTAAACGGTAAAGATGAAGAAATAGCTAATAAGAAGTGGGAAAATCTATTTAAGCTGAAAATAAAATGAACGGGTTAGGAGAAGATTAGATATGAAGTAAGAGGAAAGATTAGGGCTGTATGCTCATCTATGTAAACTGATTTTGAAAGTCTATGTTATATTATGCCGGGTATGGGTTATCCAGTCAACAATACAGAGAAACAGTGGTAAAATCTTCATGCACCCAATCCTGGGACGAGCAGTATGTTAAGCATTGTTTTAATTGAATATGAAGGCACTCCTTTACTCCTCAAAATTCAATGAGTGCTTTTCTCTATTAAGAAGCCATAAACATTGTGAAAAGCCCAAAATTTGTTCTTGCCTTGAAACCATAGATACTGGGTTGCTAATCCAATAAAACACCAAATCTTTCCAGGATTGAATAGGAAATATCCAATACCAATGAATGCTCCCCCCCCCCATGATTCCCAAGTTCAGGTATTTCCTAGAGGTGAAGACCTGAACTCTGTAGGCCAGGTCTATCGTCTATAGAAAATAATGGCTGTTTAAAGTGCCCCCCTCCGAGGTAGCAGCAGAGGAGCACCAGTTACAATTTGAAGGAACCAATTATGCATGGTCTCCTTGGTGTCTCACTGGAACTGTAGCTGAATCCAGGTTCTGTGCTACCATCAGTCTGTAAAACTGAGACTGTAGAAAACCCAGCAGGTTTTCTCACTTCTCAGCCACTTTCATAGTGGTGGAAACCATGCAAAAGCAACAAGAAAATAGCTCATTCTGCTCCAGGTAAAGAAGAAGGGAGAAAATTAGCTCTAACAGAAAAGGAAAGTATATTCATCCTCAGCACTTTAACTTAAAATATCAAACAACCAAGCTATTTTGAGCAGGTACAAGTTATCTCTGTGGGAATATATGCTAGATTTGATTTCAGGGGGGGAAATAGGCAAAAGCCCTGCAATATAAGACCATTAACTCGTCACAACAAATATACACATTGCAGATTATACATTACATTGCAGATTATACATTACAGCTGTAGCTTGCTTACAAGCGGGGGGCACCTTTCCTCCATGATCGGTGTTACAAAGCAGCAGCAATGGTGTTGGATCGATGAAGATAAGGCGAAGATGGCGGCAAGCGAGTACGGAGACCGGTGCCTGAAGGAGCATGACGTTGCAGCGAAGACTGGAGCCGATTGGACAAAGAGTCAAGCTGCCTCGTTCGTGTTCTGTGGGGCCATCTGCTGGAAAGGAGCCGCTACTGCAGAGAATCTATACTACAACACTGGACATCTTCGCCCTTGAGGAAACAGAACCACCATCGAATCCACCGCCGAATTCAAGAAAAAGATCCTGCTGTTAGGTGCATAGTTAGGAAATACCACCCCTCACCATTGTACCCCTAGCTTAGATAAAAAATTGTGTGTCTGTAAACCTGTCTGTAAACCGCTCTGAGCCTCATGGATAGGGCGGCATATAAATCGCAAATGTAATGTAATGTAATCAGATGGATGCAGAGCATTCTCCGTCTCCTCCGTCGTGGACATCGACGGTATCGGAAGCTCCCGACATCGATCCACGTCAGCACCAATATACCGCATGTGACACGCAGCGTCACCCTCCTAGTCTGCACACTCAATCTGTCAATATCGACGACCGACATTACAGGGACAGTTCCCGCAGACAAGCTACTGCCTTGTCTCCCAAACGTCCGCGGTCCAGAAGCCGCTCTCCCAGAGTCTTCCTGCCTCCCCCACCACCAATGTTGTGGGATCAACGACAGTTGAGGTACCTCTACGGGGCTTATCCACCGTCCATGCCGTGGATGACTCCAGCGGGCTATTCTGATTGGGATCGCTACCCGACCCACTCCGTTCATAGGTCGAGATTCCCACACAAGTCGAGACCTTCAGCATCTCTGTCGCGTCCTATAGTTGATCCGTCCCACAATACTCTGGAACCGAGTCGTCCTCTCAGTCCTCCTGTCGCATTCCGCTCCTTCGGATGAGGAGGGTAAGAAACTGGATGCCTTTGGCAGGCGCTTCTACTGTACAGGAGCGTTAGGAGTCAAGGCCTCTAACTACCTGGCCTGTATGAACCGATATCAGTATACTCTCTGGGAACAGTTCTCAGAACTTCTTACCCACCTCCCAGACGACAAACTTCAGGCGGCCACAGTCATCCAAAAAGAAGACATGGTGTTGGCAAAACAACAGTTTGCATTCTACTCTATGAGTTCGGTATCAAGACTGGGACCTCGATTCCCGCTGCCGTCTCAAACACGATGAGGATCTGGAGCGTGATCTATAATAGTAAGATTGATGTCAATCTGACCTGTGGTTATGAAAGGCCGGTTCTGGGACAGTTGCATTAGAGCTCCACTGTCTGCGTTCATCATAATAATGCAGGGAGCAGTCACTTGCCGAGCAGCAGGAAACCGGAGGTGATTGGTCGTGCAAGCTTCCCCTTGCTCACTCCCTAGGGGAGTGTAATTGATGGCATCTCAGAGTTGAAGAATGCCCAGAAGTCTGATTGTCTTCTGCCAGGATCATTAGCAGCGGCAGTGACTGTATGGACAGAGATAGCGTCAATCCAGTCATTATTTGCATCTGAATAGGAGATGAGGGAAGCTTTTGAGCTGGCTGTTGAGAGATGGAATCTGACATTGCCTTTACATATCTCACTGACGGTGTTTTGGTCAACAGCCCTGTCAGGATTATAAGCTCCACTGCCGATTTCGTCAGTGGCTGTTGTTCCGGTGGTTTAGAGACAGTGGCCTGTTTAGAACCATCTGACATCCTTGGGACCTTCTGCTTCAAGCCCATCGGTACTGAGCTGGGTCCTCTCTTAGGAGGTTTGTCAGTTTTGACCTTTTTGGTCTTTGCCTGCAATGGTCACCTGAGGCACCGAATCTCCCCACTCCACAGATGGGGGAGGCGGTGTGTGCTGCGATCCCGATGATTGTGCCATCATTGGTGTAAGAGATCTCTCTAATAAGCAAGTCCTCAGTTTGGCAGCTCTGTTTTTCTTAGCTTGGTGTGTAAACTTTAAACAGTGCTGGCAAGACCCTGTTCTGTGGTCTTCCCCTAGGCACAGCATGCAGTGATTGTGCCCATCCGTTGGAGGGATCTTAGTACCACAGCCAGAGCAGTGGCAGTCATCCCATACGCTGTTCTCTCGGTTTACTCAAGAAGTTTGGGTGGGCAGGGGACAGGAGTTTGTTGAATGTTAAGGTATGGCTTGTCAATTATGTTTCTTTTTAAGGAATCCGTGTCTGAGGTAAATTGAAGAGGCTATCACAGAGAGATGAGGAAGATGTCCAACTGCAATGGTGGTAAGAAAGGAACTGAGTGAGGGCGGGGTCTACCTCAGTTCTGGGCATGCTCGGTGGATGCCTGCTGACAGGGGCTGAGGTGAACCCCACATAGAAGAAGTTGCCTTTACAGCTTTTTAAAGCTTCCCGGCGAGGTTCTGACACAGGCATAAGACCCAGCGTGTGACTGCACAGTTAGCCCAGTAAGCTCATTCAAATCAATGGTCTCAGACTGGAGTAACTCTCCACTGATAGCTGTCTGTCTGAAACTGGAGTTTCTTTGGAATTGTTGGACACCTTTCAATTGGAAAAAAGAAAATCTTAATGCCGTATGGAAAAAAATTGTGTACATTTTTAATGTCTGCCAACAGTCAAAGAAGTACTTGACATATTGTGCTGATGTAATTTTCAAAAAAAAAGGATGAGCTAATTTTGATTAAAACTTTTGCTAACCTCCAAGCTCTCCCTCACCAGCACCAACAGATGGACAGTCCCTTTTCAAAGTACACATGGCAAGTCATTCATTCTCTGTGGTTGTATCCTCGAAACAAAAGTGACAACCATCCAAGCTTCATTTTAAAAGCAGTACAAACTTATTGCATTCTCTGTACATGGCCTGCAGGGACAGAGCTGAGAGGCTAGTTGTTACTTATAAGCCCTGATTCAATCTCATCCCTTGACTGGAAGAAACTTTG
>NW_015173235.1:83726-88989 GCF_001447785.1 Gekko japonicus | reverse complement strand
AACAGGAATCAGTGGGGGCTCAAAGCATCTGAAGATACTTACAGAATTATGAGAAGACAAGCAACATGCAAAGCCTGATGCTCTAGTATTCAGTTGAAAACCACCATTAACTATTATTGCCTATTTACACAGAGTGGAAAATAGTTAAATCTTACACCTTAATTACATACGACTGTCCCTCTTTGCTTCGACCCTTACTATGCCTATCTCCTTGCAAGAGAGCACCCCCTCAAAAAAATATATACAGTCCCAATGCAATGCCCTGTAAGAGATGGGTAATATTGTCTCAGTGGCTGCTCTATATCCTTGAACGGACGCAGCCCACCATTTAGAATTTCCCAAAGGCAAGGAGACCTGTAAAAGCACCACATGTAGAGAGAGTAAACATCATTCATTACTGTTGTTGTGCCTCATTTGATTCCTTTAAAGCTATCCATCCAGTGGGGGTAGAGGCAAGACTGGACTCAATTTGAAGTGGAGTGCCTACCATCTGACTACATGTCCAACTGCTGCAGTAATCAGAGTGCATCTAGATGTTCTGTTGTGGGGTCATCACCTCTCTTGTTCTAGCCAAGCTGCTGCACCACAGCAAGCTGCTTACCAGACAGTTGTTTAGTGAACACTTTTTCTTCTCTCAAGGGCTTTGGAACAGCTGTATCTGTGATTCTGTTAGTGCAGCTTCAGGGCACAGGAGCAATCCTATTAATCAGCCTTGCTTTAAATATTCCTGGTCAATCTATGTGAGGATTGCCGATAATATAATTGGATTAATTAGGATATCCTTCTTTTTGTGTAACAGATGTGTTCAGATTTTACTTGAGGTAGTGTCCTCAACACAATGCTGTATAATGTCTGACTTAATTTTAAAAATATGAATACAATTTTTTTAAATTTTAAATGTTAAGGGCCTCAATAATCAGATCCAAATTTGCAAGGTAAACCAAATTCTGAAAAGAGAAAGACATCTTTCAAGAAACTCATTGGGGGAAATTACTAGATAAAAGAAATAAAGATCTCCCAACTTCCTCAATTTGTTTTAATTCAATTTTATCTAGAGACACTTTGAAAATATTCATTTTACTCAAATTGAAGTCATTCACCATTTGATTGGCTATCCCTTCATTGCTATCACATGTATGCTTTAGGTCCAATTTTGTAAATAATACAATCATTTATTGCTAGGAGATATAAACTTTTGGTCAGTGAAGATACCAAATACACAGATTGTTACTTTCTTTCCTCTTCAGATTAACCAGCTGAGTTGAATCAAGTTAGAGGAAACTAACACTGAAAAAGATTCTATGAAGTAAGTGCCTAGAAAATCAATAACATGTGTAGATTTAAAGTAAAATGGCACCCCCTCCAGGAAGCATTGATAGTATAGCAATGAACCCCAAGATGTCCATCATTCTCATGATCAAAGATAAGGAAGGTACTTTCAGTGTTAACTTCAGTATTGGAAATAGATATCGTCAAGTTCTAGAGCAGTCAGCTGATTATACTTTAGAAAATGAAGGTTTTGTTGCTTATCTCTTTTCATGGTCTTAGACAAAATAGGTAAAATGAATGAAATAACTTTCTATGCATTAAACAAAAACATTTTTTAAAATCCTTTCCCCTACTTTAGTTAGCTGCTTTCTTTACTGGACAACAGTTCTAGCATACTGTATCAATAGGTACATGAGCAATCGTCTCTCAAATTTCAGTATCCCATTGGCAATCATGAAAAATATTCCATTGCCTAATCATGAAGAATCATCAGGGGAAGAATTGTTTGCAATTGCCATTAGACGAGTAGGGTTTAAAAAACACACACACTACAATGCTGTGGCATAGCGCGTAATGCTTTAGAAAGTCCCCCTACTTCTCACCTTGTGATTTCCTTGTGTTCCAAGGATTCTGCCAAAAGACAGAGTGACTCAGACTGTTGACTCATCCCTTCTGATCAGTGCTATCCTCAGAATCACTCATTGTGCTAGATGAGATCAGGAAGTACATTTGCTCTGCTTCATTGTCATCTGAAAGGCCGATGAAGCCCAAAATATGACTGAATCAATGTGAGTTGTACAAGAATTTCAAACTGAAATCACCAAGTTAATTTTCCTTTTTAGGACTTGGAAAATATATGTTTCAGTTGGTGATCAACTGAGGGGACCTATCCCTCTGTTGAGGATTTACCACTGTTGAGCTTCCCAATAGATTAGTGAATTGCATGTACAGTGCTTTGGGTCACCCTCACAGTTAACAGCAAACAGTGGTTCACAGTCAGAAAATATTTGCATTCTGATGTAGATACCCAGTGAGAAAAAATATGGTTTATTTGATCTTACCAGGGATCTTTCTGGTTGAAGCTTACTTATGTCTCTCTCTCTAGCTCTAAGTCACGATAGTAATCTCTAGTAACCTGGTAATCTCATAATGCTGGATTTAGTGGAGGACAAACACATCTTTCACTAAACAAAACTTGCAGTGCAATTCTATGGATACTTGTACACACCTAAGACTATTGAACTCACTGGAGAAGACCCTGATGCTGGGAAAGATTGAAGGTCAAAGAAGACGGGGACGGCAAAGGATGAGATGGTTAGACAGTGCTATCAAGGCAACGAACATGAAGTTGAGCAAACTTCAGAGGACGGTGGAAGACCGGAAGGCCTGGTGTGATCTGGTCCATGGGTTCGCGAAGAGTCGGACTCGACTGTGTGACTGAACAACAAGACTATTGAAGTCAATGACTGTACTGCTGGTGTCTCAAATACTGTGAATTACTACCACACTAAAACATCTAACAGGAAGAAATTTCACCTGTGAAAAAGCAAACAAACCTCTCACTCTGTCACTAGCAGTACCCCTAGGCATCACAGATAAGCAGAGCTGGTTAACAGGACCTGGACCATATGGATGCAGCTGTCAAGTCTTCCTTGGATGTGAGTTGAATACAAGTCTATAACTGTTCACTTTTTGCGAGACATGGATAGTGTGCTTTGTATAGTGTGAGGAGCATCCCCCTGCCCTCAGCTGCATGCAGGCCCTTTTCCGCAAAACCTGCTATATGACCAAGGAAGGGGAGTGCTACTTCCTTCAGTTCTTCCTTTGCCACCATGGAGAAAGGATCACTCTTCAGTTTGCTATCCACTCAGAAAAGTTGTTTTTATCTACCTTAAGGAGTCTTTTATCTACTTACCTTTATCTACCTTAAGGAGTCTTTTATCTACCTTAAGGAGTCTTTTATCTACCTACTTTTATCTACCTTAAGGCATCTCAAAGCAGCTTATAATCGCCTTTCTTTCCCCCTCCACACCTATGCTCCCTGCAAGCTGTGGGGTCTTGTGAGCAAAAATTCTACTCTATCGCGGGGGGGAGGTGTGGCTAATTGCCCCGGAGGAAACTAACGCGTGGCTGCCCGAGCACACATCCCTGTCGAGGTCCCGTGGTTCAGGGGGCATGCCGATCAGACGGGTATCCTGCAGCGCGGCACAGAAGCTGCGCTGGGCAATCGCACTAGCAATCGCTCTTTGTGTGCATGCGCTGTTGGGCACTGTTGCGCAACCTGCGGAGATGAACAGCGGCGGGCGCCAGATGCCACGTAAGCCAACCGGGAATGCGATCAGACGTCCACCCTTGGCCCGCGGTTTCAGGAAACTAGTACCTCGTAGGTACTAGTTTTTAACTCTGCACCTTTGGCGGGGAGCCACAGGTTCGCCATGGGAGCACTGCGCTTCCCAGATGTTGGGGTGAGATCGCGCCCGGAAAATCCGCGGGACTCCCATGCCTCTCCCGCAGCAACTTTGCCGTGTGACCGGGGCTCTTGTAATGCAAGTGGGGCTGAGAGAGTTCTGAGAGAACTGTGAGTGGCCTAAGGTCATCCAGTAGGCTTCATGTGACGGAGCGGGGAATCAAACCCAGTGCTCCAGATTAGCATCTGCCACTCTTAACCACTATACCACGCTGGCTCTCAGTCTGTTGATACCTTGTTTGTTTGTTTTTCTTGACCAGTGTCAATATTTGTTTGGTATAAAGTCTCAGAATCTCAGAATGACCCTCTTTTAAAAATGCACAGTGTGGCACCAGAATGGCCCACATTGACGACCATAAATTGTTCCTGCTTTGTGTGGGAGAGACTCATAATGTGGGTGCTCATGCCATTTGTAAGCAATTCCTTACTAAGGCACTTAATGAGGGGACTTCTCATTTGAAGGCAGCACTTTGGGAGAAAGCATAGCTGGCACCAGAGACATTCTTCTCTAAGCACCAGTCAGATTTTGGGGGAGGCCTGTACATCCTCCGTAGTGTCAGTGACTTTGGCTGTAGCATCAGATCTGCCACACACAGGATGGCTTTTGATCCAAGCAGTTCATTGGAACCACCCCCAAAGAAAGCCAAGCCTAACTCTAGGCACAAGTCTAGATGCTCATCTTCACCACCAGCTTCACTCTCAATGCTGAGATGCTTGTTGCTGGGACAGCTATCTGTAGACTGGAGGGCAGGCTGCCCTGTAACCATGTGTGCTTGTAACTGCATTGTTTATGCTGTGCTGCTGTTGTGTCTGTCAGATGTCTGTGTATCTGTGCATTTGGGACTCAGGGATTACTGCTGTGTTATCTGCTGTGGTTGTATGGCTGGCTGCACATCTCATGCTTGCATCTGGATGAGCAAGGCTGGTGTTGCCTGCTACAGGACACGTGCTTCCCTGCACCTTCCCAGAGTGCCTCTGGACAAAGAAGACCAGCGCCATTATGCCCAGCTGGGACACTTGGAGGAACAACAGGGTTCCCCACCATTGCTGACCTGTGGGAAACCACGTAACTCTTCCTGCTATCTGGTTTGGCATCACAAAGAAAACTTCCTTTATTGCCCATGGACCAGGCCCATCTCTCTGCAAGTCAAAGGTTGCCAATGGAAACAACGGTTTCACACCTGGCCACATGGCTCTCTCTCTGAAGTTAGGGTAGAGCATTTGCATATTGCCCCCTTCCCCTTGATTAGGACGTCACAACTCTTTAACCTATAGCCGTAGTAAAGAGGACGGACCCTAAGGGTTTATGGCCGTAAGCCAAACCCAAAAACTAGCTTTTAAAAAGAGAAACACAGCCTTTGTTTCTCTGGTTAACCCATCCCTCCCTTACCTTGCAACTTAAGTGCTGCAGGTGATTCTTACTGCGTTCTCGGGAGTCGCTACCCGAGAACCCGCACGTGGCTTGGCCGGACCAGTCAGTGTGTTTTTAGAGTCAACCCCGCTGATCCTTAAGCTGCCCCATTCCTG
>NW_015173235.1:59885-83473 GCF_001447785.1 Gekko japonicus | reverse complement strand
GTACATAAGTCTGAGTTGGGCATTCGGAACCGTCCTTAGAGGAGGTCCGGTATCAGCCCCCTCTTTGGACCCCATCAACCTATCTGAGGGCTACTGACAACCCAAAGCTATCTGAAGGGGAGGTTGATGTTGATCCATCATTTCCCCCAGCTTCTCAGCCTTGGAAGAGGCATTCATCATAACACTTTGTTCCATCTCTCAAGCCTATAGCAGCAGCACCTCCTTCCTTCTTGGGCCTTCCGCAAATGTTGTGGTACTCACATGCTCCATTCCCATCTCTGATGTATGGGCTACAGTGGGGAGTACTTGATAAAGAACCACAAGTTTACCCATTATGCTCCTCAGTTCCACCAACCACTTTCTTTGGTGCCAGTCCTGCTGCTGTGGTTCCATGGACAGCTCATCAGTCTATGGTGGTTTTGGACCCTCTAGACTCAGAGTCTGAAGAAGGTATGTCATCTCCCTCCAAGCTGGGAACTGATGTGACATCAGATCAATTTCCTGATAAGGTGATGGGAGATTCCATATCAGCTTCTCCAACTGAATGTCCATGCTAATTTCTCCTACAATTGATCTTATTTATTTTAAATGGATTCTTATAATGTGTCTTATTGTTTTATTGTAAATCTACTTTAATTTCAGATCTTAACTGTAAATTATGAATTGTTTTAACTGCAAATCTGCATTATTGTAGACATATATGTTGGTACCTGCCCTGAGCCTACATTGTGGGCAGGGTGGAATATAAGTCTAACAAAATAAGTAAGTAAATAAATACATTTCTCTTTGCACTAAGAGAAGTTTTATTTATTTATGTTATTTATAGTTCACCTTTCTTAGAGACTCAAGGTAGATTACACTGAGTGAATCCGTACAATCAACGAGACATTCAATAACCAATATATTAGGATTTTAGAAGTCTGGAACCACGAGAAAGAACTAAAGCATAGCGTATTCACATGGCACATTAAGCAGTACAGAAATTATATAAATAGGATCCTACTTACAATAAGCTACACACAGCAGTATAGACCACAGTCCCTAATCATATATCCAAGTAAGTTTGTAAGACCATTTTGTGCAGTGCAACCCTATTACCTGTGCAGAAAAGCCCTCCTGAATAGCTTAGTTCTGCATAGTTTGTGGAAAGCCAGGAGAGTGGGAGCCTTCCTGGTCTTCTTGGGCAAACTGCTCCACAAGGTGAGAGCCACAATGGAGAAGCATGTGGACGGGCAGTTGTTGATTTCGCCCATTTGCTGGTTGGCACTTGCGGAAACCCCTGCAGACTTGAGTGAAGTTGCCATGGTAGAACATCAGGAGAGAGGCGGTCCCACAAGGCCATGAAGGGTTTTATAACTGTGCCTGGTAACAGATGGGCAGCCAATGGAGTGTATGCAGAATGAGAGACGGCAAAATGGCTGGATATTATGTTTATATCCAAAGCCTAAGGATTCAATCCTTTAATGTTTCTGGGCTTATAGCTTTCCCAGTGTCACAAGTTCTTGTGGACATTGTCATAGATCTACACGGGCCAAACTACAACCTCTACATACAAACTAGAAAAAAAGGTATAAAATGCACAATAAAGGGAGCAGGTTTTCCTTTACACAGTCTCCTGCTAATTCCCTGGTGCAGAGTTTTATACCCTCCAAACAGCATTCTGGGTCTCAGTTCCTTCTAACGGGGAGGGGTGAAAGTTGGATGGGCTGAGTAGAAAGACCTGCTCCTCTAGGTCTCATTTAGTGTGGCAAACTAGGTCATCATGGGACATTACCATGTTCCTTTGGGTGCATATGACTATTTACCTGGATCTTTTGCCAAATGATAAGAAAAATCTAGCTAAAGTTATTCAAGCTGAGGATATTAAACTGAGTAAATTTTAGACCTCAGAAACTTGAATAAATGTTTAGAAGTTTCCAAGTTCTGTATGGTTACCCTGTTTGAAATCGTTACCTTGTTAGAAATAGACAGGTGGTTTGTGGTTTTAGATCTCAGAGATGCTTATTTCTACATTTCTATTCATCTTGACTGTAGAAAATACTGAAGATTCCAATTATACCAGCAGACTATTTTGCCTTTTGGCCTCACTACAGCCTCTAGAGTTCTTACCAAGTGCATGCCTGTGGTAGTTGCTCACCTGTATTGGAGAGTTGTGTTATTTATCCCAGTTTTGGTGATTGCCTCCTGGTGGCAACATCTGCTACCACTTTATCCTAGCACACTGAGCTTGTTTGACATCTACCTTCCCTATTTCCCATTACAGCCTCAGTGGAGGCCCCGTGGTTCTTGTTAAATCGACATATAACCTGCTGGAACCAATGGCTGCCTGTAATATCTTTCCTTTCCTTTAAGACAGCCTCTTTAGTTGCCTTTATGTTGGCTCATGGGGTAGGAGAACTGAATGCCTTACAGTGCGACCCCCTTTCACTAGCTTTCATGTGGACAAAGTGGTTCCACTTTGCAATTTCTACCCAATGTATTCACCTTTTCAAAGATATTCTGCCAGTCTTCTTTCCTGCACCATTCTCACTAGCAGAGCACACACTGCACAGTTTAGATTTTAGAAGGGCATTACTGTTTTATTTAGAGTGTACAAAAGAATTCCACAAAGATCTACATCTCTTTGTCTGCTACAGGGAGACCTAGGAAGGGTCATTCAGTTTCTCTTCAACCCCCTTTCTCAATGGGTAGTGCCCACTATTCAACATGGGCCTGTGCTTGCAGTTCCAATGTGTGCCAGCACAGTAAACCAGGCAACGAACGACAGTTACTGCACAGATGTTTTCTTGTTCATTATTTTTAATTTAATAAATTTAGTAATAATAAACACTAAGAGTTTTCTTTTACAAGTGCTGAAATTTGCCCTCGTATACAAATCTCTTTCAAATTGAGTTTGCTATAGTGTGTGCATGCTGTGGTGATGGAATATTTACATCAAAAGTAGGAACAGTTGATCACTCTCTTTTTTGCACACCCCTAGTCTAGATCCAAGCCGAAGCTTGGGCACAGTATTGTCAGTTAGTTGGGGCTGCTGAAGGTGACTTGAAGAACCAGGGTTTGCCCCTATTTTGCTTCGGATTTTATTTAATTGATTGATTTTTTGGTATTAGACTTTTATACCATCCTCCCCACAATCGGGCTCAGGGCGGTGTACAACAGATTCCTACAAAAATACATAAAATCGTAGTCTAAAAATACAGTTGTAAACATACCCACATGGCACCATAATACAATTCTAACCTCCAATTTACTTTACTATAAGGGGGGGGGGGTTTCCGTCAGCTATGCTGCCATGGGGGTTGGGATGTTCTTTCAGTGTCTGTGTAAATGGCCTTTGCATTCCTTTCTCTCTGCTTTCTCTCCGCTTAGCGTTGTAATGCTTATCTCTAAAGAAGTACAGGTGGCCAGCCGTGGGAGCTGAAATATTCCCAGCTTCGCATTGTAACGCTTGCTGGTTCTAGCCCACGCGCGGGAGGGTGCCTAATTGGCCAGCACAGTGGTGGTGGTGGTGGGGGTGCATACGAATGCCCTATATCTCATTAGGTTCAAGAGGCAACTGCTATTCTTAACAGTGACTATGTTAATGCATCTGTGGCTCTTCAATAAAAGTATCACCTTTCTAAAGAAGTGTGTACTCCATTGTTGGCTGTGGGTTCTGACATTCTGTTAGTGAACCAAATGTCTGTTGGCAACTGTTTACCATTAAACCATTGATGTTAATCCATTGATGTTAAAACCACTGCTGTCCTCAACTGTATGCTTGGCAGAACATGTCAGGTAGCCCTGTCATAGGTTTGGAATGTGGAGGGGTGTCCTCCTGTTTTTTGTCTCAGCTCTCCCTGGCTCACCAACTGTTTGCTATCTTATGGTTGACCTTGTAGATGCTCCAGCTGCAGTTTTTCTCGGCTGGGAAATTTAACGGCTTTTTGCTATGCCAGCTTGCTTTGCCCGCACACACGAGATGTATCCATTGACTCATGCTTACAGGGGGGATGTTTGATTCTAGTATAAGTCAGAGGCCCTAGTATTGGTAGCCATTCCTGACACAAGCTGTACACGTGTCTCTAAAACTGGATTTACCAATGAACAGTTACCTTCTCATGAAGCCCTGTGTTGCATAACCTAAGGACCCTGACACATGTCTGCTTTAGAGGCCCTATGAAATTGTAACAGATCCTGCAGGGCCCTGATGTTGGTAGGCAGAGAGTTCCACCAAGCTAAAGCCAGGGCTTTATTTTGATACCAGGATTTGGAAGGTCTACATGACTAGCAAGGGAGAATCTTATGCTGGTCATAAAGTCTCCAGCAACCCAAATACTCTTGGAATTGTATTCTTGAATTAGTTCAGAACAGCATTCTTTTTTAGGGAACTACCTTCTACATCACTCTAGCAATATGAAGTTTACAAAGTATTGTCTAGGGATAACTTTTTTTAAAAAATGGCATAACAGTGGTTTTGAAACTGGATGTTCATAACCTGATATATTAATCACAACATTGTACTGGCTACACTACATATCTGTCAGTATGTTAATAAATTAGTCTGATATATTAATGATATATAGTTTGGTGTAGTGGTTAACTGCATGGACTCTAATCTGGGAGAACCGGGTTTGATTCCCCACTCCTCCACTTGCACCTGGCTGGATGACCTTGGGCAAGCCATAGTTCTGATAAGAGCTGTTCTTGAAAAAGAACAGTTTCTGTCAAGAGCTCTCTCAGCCCCACCTACCTCACAGGGTATCTGTTGTGGGGAGAGGAAGGGAAAGGAGTTTGTAAGCCGCTCTGAGACACCTTTGGGTAGTGAAGGGCGGGGTATAAATCCAATCTCCTCTTCTTCTTCTAATAGATGTGTACTATTTAATAAATGTATATACCACCTCACAGCCATAAGATTTTGAAGTATACAACAATATAAAGTCACAGAAATATCATTATCAATTAAAAAACACGAACAGGTAGCTGGAAAACGTACAACACAGTAAGACCTTGGCAATAATTTTAAACTAGCAGAAAAATAAAAACACAAATGTTTTGAAACACAACAGATAAATGGCAGGATTTATAGGCAATAAATTATGGGCAATAACAACCACAAATACCTGTTTAGCACTTAAAGGTAAGCAACAGAACTCTGAATTATATTCAAAAGCAAACTGGAAACTATGTAGCTCATGTAAAGCTAGGGAGATAAATTCTCATGTAGATATATCAACAAGCAATCTTGCATTAATGGAATTACAGTCTTCAAAGACATTGTGCAATAATCAGAGCATGGATGACCATGACCAAAGCATACTTAGTAACGCAGCTGGCAAACTGACTTAAGTTGACCAATGGACTTTAAAACGCATAATTCTGCTTAGGGCTGCACTCTAAAGGAACTGCACTGCATGTTTACTTGCAGCAATGGATCTAAGATGTGAACCTGATTGTTTGTGGAAGAACAACCCCATCCAAAACAGGCTGACTCCTCATTCCCTGGGTCAGCAATACTGCTCATCAAGAACATCTCAGTCTTGTCTGGACTGAGCTTCAGTTTATTGGCCACTATGTAGATAATAATTAGCACCCCCACGTAGCTTTACAAAATGTCCATCGGTTCAACTGACTTTGCTGAAAAGGAGATGCAGAACTACATACTAAAACAGGGGTGCTGAACTCATTTATTATGAGGGCTGGATCTGACATAAATAAGACCTTGTTGGGCCAGGCCACATGTGTGATAAAACGTAATGCCAGGTAGCGGAGATATAAACTTTATAAAGGATACAAACACAAAGGTTTTTTTTAACTTAAAATAAATACATGCTTAAAACATTAGTACTCTTGCAATATTTTGTTTATTTAACAATGTCTGATAACTGACACCTCTTGCTCTAAATTATTGCATCAAAGTATCTGTGCTGTTGCAATCCTGAGTATGCCGTTCAAGTGTATATCTGTAATCTGCAAACCTACTTTTGATTTATTGACATTCACTACAGAAATCTCATGCTTAGAGTTCTGAGCCTAGGGCCCAAGGGAAAACATGAAATGGCTGGGTATTGTGAGCTTCATGTGCTGGTCAAGAACATGGAAAGGCACCATGACACAGTCTGAAGGCTATAGTCTTCCTCAGTGGTCAGTATCAGCCTACTATCTGTGAAGTTTAAATTCAAAATCCCCAAAGGAAATGTGTTGGGTGAACTTGGCCTGGACACACACTCTCAGCCTAATTCATTTCACTGGCTTGTTGTTATTCCTCATCTAAATAATTTACATTGCTTTCCTACTGAGCAAGATTGGATCATGAGGGCATGAATACAGTGAAAAGGGGGAGGGAACCCAGTTGCACCCAAGAGAGCCACAGCATAACAAGCCCAGCAGGAGACAGCCAGTTTCACTGTGGGCCTGACAGAAGCCCTCCATGGGCCTGATCCGGCCCCCAGTCCGCATGTTTGACACCCCTAATCTAAGCTGCTTCAAATGCTGTTAAGGGCTATCTGTAACTCCAAACCAATTGGAAAGTAGATTTCGGTGGGTAGCCATGTTGGTCTGAAGCAACAGAACAAAGTTTGAGTCCAGTGGCACCTTTAAGACCAACAAAGATTAATTCTGGGTATAAGCTTTTGGTGTGCATGCACACTTCTTCAGATATCTGCATGCACACAAAAACATACCCAGAATTAAAACTAATTGGATAGTAGTATATTCAGCCCAGACCTGTTTCATTGATTAAATTAGAAGGGGAAAGCAGCAATCAGTCTGATCAATGCTGAGGCATTCAATTTCTGTCAGGAAAATGGAGCATGAATAAGCCAAAAGCTGAGCGAATTTTGTTGGGTAGTGGGAGGCTGTGTGGAATTTTCCAGAGGGGTGCACATTCTAAAGATGTTTAGAAAGTTGTCTACTACAACACATCCTATTCACCAAACCTGAGAATAGTATCGAGCATCTTTTAGACCATTCTTGGTCCTCTTAAATCCTTGATCTTCTGGGAAATATAACTAGGACATATGGCAAGATTTGGATTACATTTACCTGAAAGAAGCTTGAATGTTATGGACTACAGTATTGGTTACGTATATCACTTTTTTTTTTGTATTGATGTTTAACATTCATATTCATTCATACTCCTTTTCATCAATATTGCATAGCATAACCAAACATCAAACACAGCATTTCCCCCCTTTTATCATTCCCCCCCCCCCCCCTCTAGTGGCCAGAAGGGGGGGGGAGATCTTATTGTTATACCTGTAACCATAAGCACACCCTATGGAGTTTTATAAATACATCATTATTGCCCCCCACCCACCCATCTTATATCCAAACCATTTCTTACTTATCTCCAACGCCTTATCTTCCCATGTCTTTTCCTGTTTTATTATCAATAAAACATCTGATTGAATCCATTCGAATAAGTACTGGTTCCATCTTTCCAGAGTCCATTTTAAAGTATCTTTCCATCCATATGCTATTACCGCATGAGCAGCTAAAATCATAGCTTTAAATCAATCCCTTTTGGATTTATCTACTTAATTATTTCCAAGCACTCCCATAAATAACACTGTCTCATTCAACTCAATCTTAACATTACATAAATGTCCCACCTGGATCAGATTCCAAAATTCCATTACTTTAGGGCATTCCCACCAGAGATGTGCATAATATCCCCTTACCCTTTTACAATGCCAACACTCTGATTTCATTCCCTTGATCATATACGATAATTGAGCAGGTGTCCTATACCATTTTAAGATTAGGTATATCACCTGACCTCAACATACTCCCATGCCCCTGAACTGCAGTTGGTCTGAAATTTTTCAGCATATATACAAACTGCTCAGCTGGTAGAGATTACTACAGTGTGAATAAAGTATTAACACTTCTGTTTTGAACTTGCTTTATGAAGAGTTTGTATTACCTCATTCATTTCACAGTGCCTAGCTTTCAATACATCAGTGCCATCAGTGGCCCCACTGGTGGACCTCCTGATGGCACCTGGTATTTCTGGCCACTGTGTGACACAGGGTGTTGGACTGGATGGGCCTTTGGCCTGATCCAACATTGGCGTCTCTTATGTTCTTATGTATTTTATAAATAACATTAATAAATAATATTAACAAGTTGTTTGTATCTATGCATAACTAGCCACTATTAGAAGTTTAGGATATATTTTGCATTCAGCATCGTCTCTCTGCACAGATAAGGTATGGATGAGGTTGTAATGTCATGCCTAATTTTGGCTTAAGGTCTGGAATCAAAGCACTAGGAAAGTGCAAATGGAATCGCTGAAGTAATGAAGTAAAAAATAAAAACATTTCCATTCTGGCCAGCTGTTCTCCTAAACAGTGTCTTTTTCCTGAATAAAAAAAGGAAAAAGGAAAACAATATTTAATAATGTGCCCCTCATCAAAAATGCTTGCATAATAAGGACATAATTGTGACACATTTTTAAAAACTAAGTACATTTCTGATAAGCCATCATTTGCCTATTTCTCTTAAGTTTATATAACATTCTAAAATGGAAAACATTGTAAAGAGAACAAAAACTCTCCATTTGCTTTTAAAATTTTTATTGTAAACAGAATACCTGCAGATGTTACCATTCTTAGCTGAAGGAAGGGCATTTGGATCCTCCTGCAATGGATACATTAGTTTGGAGTACTTTAGAGAGTACTTTAGGAAAAACTTTCCATATACAAAATTGAGACATTAAGTAATGAAATTATTGGGATGATTAGAGCTTCCTTCTAGGTACATACTATGCTAACAGAGACTGTGCAGGATCCAGATATCTTTCTCCAAATTAATGTATCTACTGCAGGAGGATCCAAATGACCTTCCCTCAGCTAAGAATGGTAATATCTATAAACACAGGCTGGAAAGGCTGCGGTTGTCATAACTGTGCATCTTAAGAGAGAGATAACTGTGCATCTTGTCAAGAGCAATGTTTCCTCTAAGCTGAGTTAGTGTGAGCTAGCTCACACTTTTTTAGCCTCCAGCTCACACATTTTTGTCTTCACTCAGAAAGGATGGCTCCAAAACAAACTGATTTACGCAGTAGCCAAATCGGTCACTCACAACTTTAATGCCAGTAGCTCACAAAGATGATTTTTTGCTCACAAGACTCCACAGCTTAGAGGGAACATTGGTCAAGAGACACTACTGATGTAGCTCATACACTTGTAAGTTTATATGTTTATAAACAAATGTTTTTTTGTTTTGTTTTTTAAAGGTAGGGGGAGCACTGGGGAAGCAGTGAAAAGAACTGAGGTTCTGTGGTGAAGAGGGAAGTGAGCTGTTCTCAGAAGAATAGCCTCTCGCTATGGTTGCCAAGGAGCTGCGGTGGCTCAAGTGGTGAAGACGCTGAACTGCAGGCTGTGGAAGGTCAGTAGTTCAGCAGTTCGAGACCCGAGTGTGCCGCATGACGGAGTGAGCTCCCGTCTCTAGTTCCAGCTCCTGCCAACCTAGCCGTTCGAAAGCAAGAAATTGCAAATAGATAAATAGGGACCACTTCGGTGGGAAGGTAACAGCGTTCCATGCGCCTTGGTGTTTAGTCATGCCGGCCACATGACCACGGAAACGTCTTCGGACAGCGCTGGCTCTTCGGCTTTGAAACGGAGATGAGCACGGCAACCCTAGAGTCGGACTCGACTGGCTTTCGAGCAAGGGAACCTTTACCTTTACCTTTATGGTTGCCAAGCACTGGCAACCAGTGGGAGAGCTCGAGAGGTGGGGACAATGTAATCAGCACTGCAGTGATGCTTGCAGCATGAACCCAGTAGTGACATCACTGTGTTGGGGTGACACTCTAGGGAGATTCCAAGAGCACGGCCCTGATACAGTGACATCACACCCAGGTTTGTGCCAGACGTGCCACCGCGGCATCTGTACAACACCAATTTTTCCCCATTTTGGTTCAAATGCATTATAAAGCATCTATGAGAGCCCGGGGGGGTGCTAAGCGGATGTACCACCGAAACAGGAGACCTGGTACCCCCACCTTTTTCTCTCAAATCACCCATACCCCTCTAGAGAAAGATATGAGAACATAAAAGAACTAAAACTACTGTACTGAAAGGGTAATTTGTTAAATAACTACTATTACAAAAAAAATAAGTAGTGTAATTGATGTAAACAGGATAGTTAGAATATTTGGTGTTCGATATATCACGGTGATCACATTTTATTTATTGCTTCTAGCATAATGGATGTATGCACTCTTACCTAATGAAAAAGGAACAAATGCTTCCCTCTTGACAAACTGTCCCGAGCTGTCCAAGAACCTCTCAGGCCAAAAAACTTCCGGGTTACTCCAGTACTTTTCATCGAAGTGTACAGAATAGAGATTAGTAATTACTGTAGTTCCTTCAGGGATAGAATAGCCACGCACAACTGTGTCCTTAGAAGTTGCATGGAAAATGCCTAGTGGAACTATATTACAGAATCTTAAAATTTCGTGGATGACTGCCTCTGTGTATGGCATTTTACACTTCTCTTCTAGGCAAGGAGTTTTGTTTGGCCCCACGACTAGATCAATTTCTTTATGCACTTGCCCTGTTAGAAAAAAAAGCTTTCAGTTTATTGAAAAACAATTTATACAAAAGCATTGTCGTATTATGCATTCTAAATTATTTCGATATGAAATCTCTGTATACGATATCACCAAAGCCCTTCCTAATGTCTCGTTTTAATTTGTCTTCTACTTACATATGTAACAAACCTGCTATTTCTTGTACATTATTGGCCTTTTGGCTGCACTGCGTATAACAGTTTTACTCTGAATACACACCGATGAGTATTTATAGCTAGCAAATTAGAAGGCTACTTCACATATCGGGCAAAATGAGTTTCACCCCACAAAGTTTAAGGATGCACTAAATGTTTTCATTCTGAAGGCATTACAGAACACGTTCTAGTTTTTGCTGCAGGAGACACACACACAGCTACTCCTTTGGGATTAATCTGATTGATCCACGAAGGCATCCTTCTTCTGATACCAAGCCACTTGGAGGCTGTTCAGAGCACACAGGCCCCACTTCAATGCCCCCTCCTCCATTGTTGTCAGTCCTGACATTAGGTGAATATGCTGTTACCCCTGCAGCTGGAGAGGTGTGCAACTGAAGTGGCTAACAGTGAACCCAGCACATGAAAAATGAAGAACTAGCACTTAAAATAGTGTTTATAGCAGACGGAGGCTAATGTTGTAACAAGTTCGACATGGTTCTTAGACCCCTTTCCCCACTGGAAAACCCTGTTCAGAGGAATTACTGCACAACAATTTTTTTTTAAAAAAATTAAACCTGTCTTCTTAGAAGAGGCAAAACAATTCTGCTGTGCCCATTCTGTTTCTGTTACTAAATCAATAAACCTTGAATTAGATCAGACTAATATGATAACAATCAACAGCCATAATATAATTCCACAATGATGTTTTATTTCTGTCACAGCATTTCACTGATATCCTACAAGCATCGGCCAGCATTGTCAATCTTCTTGAATTTACTTCTTGGACCAGTGCCTCAGCTATATACACAGAAGACTTGTCTCCCCAGCCTAGATGTTTATGCACAACGGTAGACACTGTACACAGCCTTGGGCGTCTTTCAATACTCCCCCCCCCCCAGTACCTAGGTTTCCAACATATTCTGTAGCACTGCCAATTGTAATTATCTGCCCTACGAGTTGAGCAGCCAAACCCATCACCATAGTAACGGTGCAATCCTCCCACCCTTCTAAGCCCATTTAACTCACATCATTTTTTCATGATTTATTTACCACCTGGGCTTTGAATGTAGGCCATCCAGTAAATACATTATTTTATAGCCTGCTATGGACATTTATAACTAGCTTGCTGGTGTCATATGCAACAAGTACAACTTTTTTTGAACTGTTACTATAAATGGAGTGCAAAAAATGTCTGTGACTATATGTGCTTAAGATAAATGCATCGATAGAAATTCCTGCCATTAGACAGGAGTGATGTTTGCAACTGGGTGGACGGGGGAGCGGGGAGAGGAGGAGGATGCTGTATACTCTGCAGTTCTTAATTGAGGGTCCTGTGCTGCCATAAATAGCTCCACCCCACACTTTGCTCCCTGGCTGTGGGGCATTGGAAGGGATGGGCCAAGAGGCTTCCCTCTGTTCTATTAAAGGTAAAGGTTCCCTTGCTCGAAAGCCAGTCGAGTCCGACTCTAGGGTTGCGGTGCTCATCTCCGTTTCAAAGCTGAAGAGCCAGTGCTGTCCAAAGACGTTTCCGTGGTCATGTGGCCGGCATGACTAAATGCCAAGGCGCACGGGACGCTGTTACCTTCCCACCGAAGTGTTACCTATTTATCTACTTGCAATCTCTTGCTTTCGAACTGCTAGGTTGGCAGGAGTTCTATGTTCTATGTCACTCCTTTAAAGAAGGACACGTAGAGCTGACTCAGCAACTTTGCCACCAATCCCACCTGTCTTCCCTTGGGTATAATATTTTGCTGCTGATATTTCTACTGGTCGTTACTGTTGCCTTCAAGTGGGTGATGACGGACAGAGTCAGGAAGGTATTTTATCCAGAGCTGCAACTGGCCAAGGACCCTGGGGTTTTCACCTTCTTCACAGCAAAGGAAAACCTTACCTAAGTCTACAGAGTACAATGTTAAATATGCTTTTAGCATCACGACTGGTTGAACAGGGAACACAGTACAGGGTTATGCAGGGGCAGGCTCCCTGGAGAATCCAAAAGGGATCCCCCTCAAAGGACTCAGTAGCACGGGGCACGGTGGCCAGCATGCTAACCATGCTCCCAAGGGGCTGCTAACAGCCATGAATAGCACTGTCTACCACTTCTTGTCTTAAAACTGGTTCTCATTCCCTGACTACCACTCTAGGCAGTTTAGGGAGTTCAATTAGCACTTGAACTGACCAGTGGTATCTGCCGCGCCAAGACCTGAGGAATCTGTAATCAATAAAGTTGTTGCCTTATTTCCCCACTCTGGTGTTCTGTGTCATCCTTCTCACCTTCTTTCCTGGCTGGTTTCCACTCTAACCACAAATGTATTCAGATGTTTCACATAAAGGTAAGCCAAGCCTCACATTACATATACGAACAAGAAAAATCACTATCAGGTTTTCCTGTTTCTACCCAAATCCCTCAAGCAGGGATCAGTCATTTCTTGAACATTTGAGCCTGATTTTTCCAACCACATAGTGGCCCTCCTCACCAAAATGTGTAACATGTCAGCATTAAATTAATTTCCAGTATACCACCACCGCACCTGATATGTTTCAGAAGACACTGCTTGACAACCACACCCTTCATCAAACAGACAAAAATGTCACTGTGAATATATAAAATCTTACCTTGAATGTTAGGATAAAGAGCCATGAATAATACTGCCCATCTTAGAACATTGGTTGTAGTTTCTGTTCCAGCAATCATAATTTCTCCGACAGAGAAAATTAAGTTTTCTGTTGAAAATGTGGACTCTGGGTCATTTTTATTTCTACCCATCTCATCTAAATATGCATCTATGAAATGTCGAGGTGACTGAGGTTTCCTGTTCTGTGAAGCACGTTGAATAAGATGAAGAAGAAATGTATAGACTTCGGCTGCATTTTTAAAAAGCTGCTGGTGTTTTCCGAAAGGGAAGGCACCGATCCATGGAAAAGCATTATACAAAAAGGCTGCAGCACTAGCAGCCAATTCAATGTTTTCACTAAATATTTCAATCATGTGTTGAAATTCAGTGTCTTCATATGTAAATCGTTCTCCAAAAATAATTAAATTGGTAATATTTGAAACTGCACTCGTTATCAGGTGTTTCAGATCAAATGGCTTGCCTTTATAAGTATCAATTGCCTCAAGAAAAACAACTGATTCTTCAGATATTTTGCATTCAAAGGATTTCTGACCATATCCAAAGATCCGAAAGCTGGTAACAGCTAATTTGCGATGCTCTGTCCAACCTCTGCCGTATCTAGAGTTTAACAAACCTGAAACAAACAAGCATCAGCATGATTAAATGAAGGATTTCACTTAAGTTTCTCTCTTCCTAATATTTCTGTCTTTTTGCCCTTATACCTATATGCAAAGACAAGTTGATAAAATGAATCTACCTCAGAAGAGCCACAGTGAAATTAAATTAGATTTAGATATCATGCCTTTAGAACTGCACATAAAGATTATAGTGATGCTCTGGCCCAATACTTATTTAAACTGAATCTAGCAAGGTATACTGCAGCACTGCAAAAATCCCTTGTGGATAAAATTGTTTTTTGCAGGGCAGACTTTCAGCGGCTCAGGTCCTTAAAATAACAAAGTACTTCTTTGTGTGTGTGCATGTGTGTGCCCATGCATGCCTGGAAGTCATGGTGACCTCTGGTGACTCCTACTGGGGCATGGAGAACATTTAGAGGAGTGGCTTGATAGCCTGCCTCTGGCCTCCTGGTCCTGGTATTCTCTGGAGGTCTCCCCTCCAAGTACTTGCCAGGGTTAGCGCTGCTTGCCTGGGCTACTCAGGTCAGGGCAGTACGTACTTACTTCTCGATTACTGTTTTCACAACCAGAGTCATAAACAGCAAACCCTCACCCCCACAAAGGGAGAGCCTAAAAATTATTACAAAAGTTATCATGTAGCTTAACAACAGTTGCCAGAAATTTCAGCACACACAGAGGTTTGTTTATCTTTCTCTCTGAGTAGCCAAGATAATTTAGCTTCTGAAGAGATAAAGTCCTGATTAACTAATGGAGAGAAAAATTAAGCTCTTAGATCTGAAAAATTGGGGCAGCCAAGAAGAATATGATCCACAGAAGCGATTCAGTTGTTGCCACAATTGCAGAGTCTATCTGAAAATGGAGTTTCATTGAATCTTCCTATCATCACCGCTGAAAGTAGGGTATTTCAGGCGCGCCAGCATGAACGCCTTTCTATACTTCGGAAAAGTTAGCTCAGATAGATAGTTTGGAATTTTTGTTGGAGGGAGAATGCCTAGTGAGAAAGATGAACACAGCCTGTGAGCTCTAATCAATGTACTTTCATAATCAAAGTCCCTCAGGCATCTTCTAATGAACTGGATCAATTCTTGTCTACTCATTGTTTCTGTCACATCATGGGCATGTCCCAGTCACTTGTGTGATGGTCCAACTTGACTAGTCCGAGGAGGCTTGATTCTGGGTTTTGATTTTAGGATCCTGATTTTCAGATTGAAGCAAAGGTCTTGGGCAGAGCATTCAAACGACATCCCCTCGATTTTGGCTCTCAGGGACAGCTTCCGGTTTCAGTGCAATGAGAACGGTCAGCTCAGGGACTTGCTCCCGTGAAGCCGCCGGATCACTAGATCCTTAAGAAGAGTTCAGGGGCTCCCAAACTCCAATGAGCTTCCCGGAGAGGAGCTCATGGCAAGGGGTTTGATTTGGACGCCCTGTGTGCGGCAGCAAGTGGGTGGAAGTCTGAGATTGCCCTCAGCAAGATCTTAGTGAGAACATCCATGGCAGCCATGGACGCGAAGTTGTGACAGGAGTCGAGGGGGAAGCAGAACATCTCAACAAAGTAATACAAGAAGACAAATCACCGTGAGTAATCCAAACTGCAACAATACAAGGACTTTCCTACTCATTAAGCCTTTTAAACCATTTGTAGGAGGGGAAGGGAGGGGTGAGAATCTCCCCCCCTTCAAAGTGGCTGAGAACAGAAAGGAACTTTCTTAATAAATTTACTGGGCAAAAGAAGATAAGGTTGAACTGTGAAACGGACCCATAAATGTGATGTTATTATACCTTGGATTGGCTGGGTGGCTCAGGCTGAGTCGGCTGAAACTAAACCCAGCGAAGACGGAGGTCCTGTGCTTGAGTCGGGTCGGTCCGGGGTTGGGGATCCCTCTCCTGATTTTCGATGGGGCGCCTCTGGTGCTAGCGTTGGAGGTTAGGAGTTTGGGAGTGCTCCTGGATCCCTCCTTAACCATGGAGGCCCAGGTGGCAGCCACTGCCAAATCGGCCTTTTACCATCTTAGGCTGGTGCGGTAGTTGGTTCCCTTCCTCGACCACAACGACCTGGCTACAGTGATCCATGCGACGGTCACCTCGAGGCTAGACTACTGTAACACTCTCTACATGGGGCTGCCTTTGTCGCAGATCTGGAAGCTGCAGCTGGTGCAGAATGTGGTGGCCCGGCTGTTGATGGGCCTCACCAAGTGGGAGCACATCCAGCCTGGGCTGAAAGCACTGCACTGGCTGCCAATAGCATACCGGATCCGTTTCAAAGTGCTGGTGCTCATCTTTAAAGCCCTATATGGCCAGGGTCCGACATACCTGAGGGACCGCCTTTCCCCATACATACCCTCAAGAGCACTTTGGTTCGGGACTCAACATCGCCTGGTGATCCCAGGCCCCTGGGAGGCAAGGCTTGCTGCAACTATGACCAGATCCTTTTCAGTGGCGGCTCCTACCTGGTGGAATGAGCTCATGGAGGAGATCAGGGCCCTGCGAGACCTCATACAGTATTGCAGGGGATGCAAGATGGAGCTCTTCCACCAGGCGTTTACATAGGAGCCGCCACTACCACCACCACCAATGGCGTGGATAACAACTGGGTGAGAGGACGGCCCTTGAAGATCTGCCATGAGACCGCGCTGGGTTGGTACCACTGGACTGGCCACGTACCAGCTACAGGACACTATCTTCCTCCAATGAAAGATCCGGCACCTACCGTTGGAAGACCATCTTGTTCTTTATAGAGCACTTTACTTTTGTGATTTGATGATTTTATTTGTTTTAAGTTGTTTTAATCTTGTTTTATATGTGGGCATTGTTGCCCTCTTTTAAGCCGCCCTGAGCCCACTCACGGGGAGGGTGGGGTAAAAATACTAATAAATAAATAAGTAAATAAAAAATAAAACCATACTGTGGATTTTAAATTTTTGGAATACTGTAAGAAGTTTCAGATTCTATACTATTGAAATAGAAACCTATTTTCCCTGGAAATATAATTGAACCATAAGAATTTACTGAAAGGCATTCAATTTGGATTATAAATATTTACATTTTATTATTTGGACCATAATCTAAAAAAAAGAGAAAGAAGGAAGAATGAATGAACTATTAAGCATGTGTTTTTAACTTTCACCACGTCATTTTCTTATAATTCATTGTGTATACTTTTGTGGTTTGTTGAAAACTGTAAAATACACTATGTTCTGAGGTTTTTGTAAACAATTGTTAAGTCTGTATTACAACTAAATGATAAGACTGTCTTGACTGAGATCTCTTTTGTTTTTAATTTAATTGGGTAAGCATAGAAAGCTGTGTGATTGTAGAGATTTTATTGACAAAGAACTGGAGAGATTCTGTTTTTAATATAATATTTCAAGATGGCTGGAGTAGAAGGAGGAAACAATGTTCTAACACAAATGACTATAGATCTCCAACTTTCACTATAAGAAGCAATCACCCCATTAATACAAAAAGTGGTGAAAACAGCTCTGGACTCTATACAACCTAAACTGGACCTAGTTCTACAGCAGATGATTAACCAGAGGAAAGAGCAAGCCAACACAACATATACCTTTGCGAGAGATAAAGATACAGAAAACACAGATGAAGTCTGCAAGCAAAATGACATGGCCTACAGAATGAAGTCAACAGATACATATACAAAAAGAAAAAAAATGTTTGGAGAACTGAATGTCATATCCTATGAGAGAATGACAAGAGATGAAGCTTTCACAGCAACAAAAGAAACTTTCCTTCAGAGAGAGAAAAGCAAAAAATACATGGAACAGCAAACCATCCAAATAAGCGAATATAGAGGGCTACTCTTAGAAGCTATTTTCCTTACATACAAGGGGGAAAGACACAGAATTAAGACTAAAACTTAAGAGAAGAAACCAGAGAATGAAGAAGAGGATGAAATCCTGTAAAAATGGTTAAAACTTTCTAGATATGTGAGAATTCACACATCTCTAAGAGAAGAAGGTCAAAACCCTTTGGACAAGAGAGACTATACAATTATTTCAAGACTTTGTAAATGATTGACTTTATAATTAAATTAACTGACATATAACCAATTTGAAAGAAACAGAAATCTTATTCTAAAGCAATTGTAAAAGAATATACATAAAAATAAGGTGGAATATAGAAAATAGATATTTAGACATTATATGAGATACTTAACTAGATATATTGTATGTGATTAAATAGACCCCCCATTTGTGTATGTTTGTCTTTAAAAATAAAGAAATTGGCTCTCAGAGCTATATCATAGTTAGCTAAAAAATTCCTAGTTTCTTAGGATCCCACTCTACTTCCCCATCCCCCATATTCCAAGAGAGGATTTTCAGTTTCCGTTTGCTGACATTCAATCATTTTTCTTCTCAAATGGAACAACAACATCTGGATCCAGCCCACAGGCTTCAGTTTAAGAATGAGGAATCATGGCCTGCATGTACTATATGATTAGCCAGTTTCATTCTCTCTTCAACAGAGGAAGAAGATCTATCAATAATTATGAACTAAAGATTGAGGTAGCAGACTGGCAGCTCTATTTGAAAAAAAAAACCACTGCCAACTACACTGTTAGACACTATTTTTCTCTAATGGGCAAGTGGAATTCTTTCCTTTTGAAGATATGTCTGGACTGGGAAGACTCCATATTTTTTAAGATGTTTCTGGTCGGTAAGTATGACTGAGGGAATTCTTGGGGAAAAGAAGTGTGATTTAAATCTTTCACCCTCAATGAATCCTAGAACCCATTCCACATATTTCAAATCAATTGATGAAAAATGCCTTTGTAGCAAAAAAGAAAAATGTTCCTGAGTCGCATGCTTTGTTGACCAGTTGATCATGCGGCCTTGATAAGGGAAGATATGCTAAGCAATTTTATTAAGCTCTAGGATGAGAGGTGAAGAGCAAGGTATGAAGTATAGATATTTCTCTTAACCCCATCCACCCTCTTCCCCTCTTTCTCCTCAGTCATCCCTTTACCATTAAAGATGTTATGTAAAGATAAAGGTGGCAATAATTGTTTTAAGGGTCTTTTGAGTAAGGTCTGAACAGTCCTTTCACTTGGTTTGGCTAAAAAAATACCTATCTGCTCTGTGACTAGATCACTCTTTTAAAACATTTTTTGTAAAGTTTCTGAGTTTGAGATGCTAACATTGCTAATGTCTCTGATTTCTTATTTGTGGCAATGTTTTTTCAAAATCTCATCAAAGGCATTCAAATTGGTTAGAGGGTCCTGCTGTGAACATACTGAAAGATCATTAGAACTGCAAGGGGCTGGAACTTCATAAGATAAAGAGGAAAATCTGTTGTAGATAGTTGTTGATTAAAGGTTTTTAAAAAATGCTTCCATTTTGCTCTGCTTACAAATAGGCATACATCCTTCAAAGGGAACAGCTCTTTTCCTTCTCATATTAACAGGTGAGTGTAACAATTGTACAGAATGTAGCAGTTATTATGGTTATACAGAATGCATTAGTTGTTTTAGTTATACTTATTTTCCTCTATTTATTTTAATTAATCCAGTTGATTAGTATAATTAATCCAAGAAATCTAATTAATCCAACTAAGCTTTCTTAGATTCTAATAAATTTATTAGACAGCTATAACTCGTGAAATAAAGCAATCAAGAGCTAATATATTACAGGAAGAAAAAAATGGAGTACAGATATAGTCACCCCCCAGCAAATAAAATACCAATATAATAATTTATTTATGATTTATTTTAAGATTAAAATTCATAAGACTGAGTCTCCATTCAAGAATAGACTCAACCCCTAAACAATTAATTGAAGCTTATTAACATGCCGGTGATAGGGAGATACACAGATGATAAATTAAATAGTCGAAGAGGGAGTTAAAACCTAGTGAGGGAAAAGCCATTAAACAAAACTGTACCAGCTCCCCAAAGGAGCCAGGCAAAAAGGAATTAAAACAGTTAAAATAGCAACAGTAGAAACAAATAGGGAATGACTTCCCCTACTCCTCCACGTCCAGATAGCCTTTTCTGCCTGTCTTCTTTTGAGGAAGCTGAGCTATCTAAGCTATCTATGTTAGCCAAGGTCAGCCTTACACCAACCAAAATAAATCAGTTGGAAATATCAGAGAAGATAAAAGAAAAAAAGAGAGAAAAAACTGGCAAGTTAGAGCAAATTAACAGAGTTAAAACCAATCTCCTTGGAGTGGAGCTGTACCCCACCCAACCGACACAAGCTAAAACTAAACTAAATAAATAAACTAAACTAAATATCAAGCTGCCAAAAATGTCAAAAGAATAGAAAGCAACAAAGACAAATAAGACAACGCTGAACACTAAACATTAAACAATCTCCACTGAGAGCTACGCACAGCTGAACACCACCCAGCCCAACCAGGAGTCTGATAATATAGTTAAATATGCAAAATAAACCCACCAAAACCAGAGAACCAATAAAAAGAAACAAGGTTAAAGAAACTGCAAGCCAATAAGAAGAGATAAAAGAGATTAAAAGCAGTTTAAAACCATATAAAAATACACTCTGTGGAGCAGAGTACAAACAGAACACTACTCCCAGACCTTCCAGAACAAAGCACTTGAGAGGTATGGTATTGTTTTGCAGTACCTTTTTATTTACAAACATAGCAAGTGGGGAAGTTGTACAGACATCTAGGCAGAAAGTATTAGAAAGAACGACTCGAGAAACATGTCCAAAATTCTAGCACATGTCTCTTGAACAACAGCATATCTCACCCATCAGGCTACAAGGCAAAGTGTTTTTCTGATAGACTGAAGTGTGATGTTTAAGGAAAGAGAATAAAAACTCCCAGTAGGTGTGACTAAAGTAACTGTTTGGCTCCTGCCCCTATAGCCTTTAACAAAGTATTTGTCTCCAAAGGAAACAACACACCAGTGGAGTTCTACAAACAAACCAGCTTTTTGTCAGTTCTCTCTAAGTTCTGACCCACATAACTAAGCACATGCCTGCAATAGTATTTAAACTACCTGAAAATGGAGCAATGACAAACCTATTCAAATCATGTGATATCACAAAGACAAGACAAGGGGAAAAAATTACTGAAGTAGGCATATAAAAATGTGGATCATCTAAATTAATCTCCATTTTAATCATATAAGGACTAGAGTTTCCTCCTCTGCTCTCAGCTGTGCAAGAAGCCTGTGCATTCCATTTGGTACTGATGATAGTGATGGGCATGAACCAATTTTTTTTTTTGCTTGGTTCAGTTCAGGGTTCGATTCAGGAACCACCCCAAACCAAGCCAAAAAAAAAAGTACCTGAACCGGACTGGCAAATTCAGACCCCCTTTTTCTCCCAGCCATGGCAAGCTGTGGCCAGGAGAAAGAGGGGGTCACTCAGGAAGAGTTAAATGGCTGGCTGCTATTTAACCCATCTGTTTCACTTCCCCCTGCTTCAAAGCAGAGAGAACAAAACAGACGGTTTATTGGCTCACAGCCATTTAAACCTAACAGCTGACGGGTGGACCTGCCCCGCTGATAGGTTGAAATGGCTATCCACTGTTAGACTGAAATGGCAGGCACAGTAAAGTGGGCAAGCCCTTGCCCAGTGGGGCTTGTGGTTGGTAAGTGGTTTCCACCTTGAAGCGGCCCACTGCTGGAGGAACAGGTAAGCTGCAAGCTGCTGTGAGGTGCATGCCTCATGCTAATGATGGAATTAAGTGTGGCTCTTTTGGCTGATGGCAATTGTGCATGTGGCTCTCCAGAACTGCAGACTGAGTACCACCATGTTAGAAAGAGGCATGGGTTTGAGAAGCCCTTTGTCAAACTCCAACTTGCAGGGACATCTGAACAGAGGCGCCTCGGCAAACTGGAGACTATTTCCCATTAACTAGGATTTTGAAACATGTTTAAGCCATCTGCCCGGGCATTTGCATTTAGACATCATGGTAGAATGGGGCTTGATTCCCAAACCATGAAGCGTACATTCAAATGAAGAAGGATGAGTGTAAGCACAGCAAGCAAGAGCATTGTGGCAGTCATAAACACACAGGTTTGTTGTGGCAGCTGAACACAGCCAATCTTCCCAACCCTCCTCAGCAGTATAGAGAGAGAGCTTCATCCTTGATTTATCATCTCTGCACTCTGCAGTAGTAGAGTTTGAAAGGCCAAGACAGGAAGTACAGGCAATGAAAAAAAATGTTATTTCAAGGCTATTGTCTTAACACAGATATTTTATAGCAAAGAACTAATGCAATAATAAGCTAGTATAAAATCACATCTGTTAAAACCGCACATACCTCCCATTTTTGTCAGCTTCTTGAACAAAGGAAGAGGCGGCCTGTCTGCAAAAATGTCACTTTGCTGAACAAGGCATTCTTTTACTGCATCATAGCCATTCAGGACAATAGCTGATATACCTCCGAGATCAAGACTAAAGATCTTCAAAAAGAATGATATTTTATGTTAGTTACAAAAATAAAGCTAACATAAAGATATATATAATTCTAAGTGTCATTGTTTCTTCTTCAGCTCATAGGAGTATGCCCATTGTGCCACATAACATTGCACAGTGTCCACAAGTAAAAATAAAGCTAACATAAAGATATATATATATATATAATTCTAAGTGTTATTGTTGTCGTGATTCACTTTTTATGGTAAGGCTGGCCTAGATGAGTTTGATCTAGCCAGCTCCTGCCAACCTAGCAGTTCGAAAGCAAGAAATTGCAAGTAGATAAATAGGGACCACTTCGGTGGGAAGGTAACAGCGTTCCGTGCACCTTGGTGTTTAGTCATGCCGGCCACATGACCACGGAAACATCTTCGGACAGCGCTGACTCTTCGGCTTTGAAACAGAGATGAGCACCGCAACCCTAGAGTCAGATTCGACTGGCTTTCGAGCAATGGAACCTTCACCTTTTTAGGTATAGAATATTGCCTTTTGTACTGCTGTACCATATTTATCCCAAATACTAGGTAAGGCACTAACGTGCCAGCCAGCATTCCGCGGACCGCGACAATTGTTTCTTCTTCAGCTCCTAGGACAGTGGTGGCGAACCTATGGCACGGGTGCCAGAGGTGGCACTCAGAGCCCTCTCTGTGGGCACGCGTACTATCTCCTCAGCCAGGCCCAGACCATCATTGATGTGTCGAATTCTCTGCCAAATAATTTTAAGTACATGAAAGCATTTGGGATTGCTTTCCTTACTTTGTTGTTAATGTATGAGTTGTTTTTTCTAAAGTAAAACTTCAGTATTCAGGTTTAATTGCCGTGTTGGCACTTTGCGATAAATAAGTGGCTTTTGGGTCACAGTTTGGGCACTCGGTCTCTAAAAGGTTCACCATCACTGTCCTAGGAGTATGTCCATTGTGCCACATAACACTGCACAGTGTCCACAAGTTTCCTGGACTGTAGGTATAGAATATTGACTTTTGTACTGCTGTACCACATTTATCCCAAACTAGCAGTAAAGCCCATTGTGGAAATAAATACAACGAGATCTAGAAAGAGGCTCTGGGGGAGTGCTCTGGCTTTGGGCAAACAGTGTCATTTTGCTGTGGTGACCTCAGCAGCGTATAATGGCAGAGTCCACTGTTTTCTCCAGAGGAACTGATCTCTGCTCCCTGAAGAGCAGTTGTAATTTTGAGTGATCTGTAGCCCTCACCTGG
>NW_015173235.1:55995-59760 GCF_001447785.1 Gekko japonicus | reverse complement strand
GCCCTCATTCAGCCAGGAGGAGGCAGGAGAAGAGGGAGGGTAAGTTGCTTCCTCCCCGCCTCTCCCCACCCCTGCCTGCCTGGGGCCAGGGAGGGCCTTGGCGGGGCTTCCTCACACTCCTGCCGGCCTTTCAGGTCCACCGCCGGGCCCCTGATGTCAGGGGGTGTGGCATATGCTAATGATTTATGCTAATGAGTTCCCCTAGCTCTTTTTCTACGAAACTACCCCTGCCTCAACTCCATGGAAAGGGATGGGACAATCGCTTGGTACAGTGGAATAGTTCCCCACAGAACCAGTTCAACCTACATCTGATACCAAAGTGGTTGGCTCCTATAAGCAGCGAAACTATGCCAGTCACAAAAAGGTCTCTACATACTCAGAGGCCTACTTAGGTGTGACAAAAATATGATTCTATAAATTAACCAAAATTCCAAAAAATACTGAAAGCAGTTGAGAGTCACCTAAAGGAATGGAGCAGGAGGTGGATTATTTTGTGAACCTAAGATCTCAAAGAATCCTAGGAGGAGAACATTTTAGGATTGGGGGGGGGGTTCCTCCAAATTGTTCCAACTTCCTGCAATTTTTCACAGGGCCCCAGCTCTTCATAGTAGATCTATAATATAGTCCCTTTCAGCTCTCTGTGTTTATGAGTTTCTTACTTATTTCAATATAGGAAATTGTGTAATCTGCAGCACAAAGGAAATTAGTCATGGAAGATGCAAGAAATCTTGTAATTGGAAATAAACTTTTCCATTGTAGTTAAATGTTGGTATTCTAAGAACGCAATATTAAGCTTCGACCTGGGCTAGGATCCTAATGTAACCAATAGGAACACTAGCCCAGGAAGCAATGTCCAATCACTTTGAACAAGCTCCCTGAGCGGGAACGTCCGTGATTGGCCTTTATTGGTTCAACCGCATTGGTTGTTAATTGTACAGTAGGCGTGGCTACATTAGCCAGGAATGTTTAAAAACAGGACAGTAAGAAATCTTGTAATTTGGAAATAAGCTTTTCCATTATAGTTAAATGTTGGTATTCCAGCTGAAAGTTAACCTTACTACTTCTTTCAGCTATCTGCAACTCTCTTTAGCAGTAAATAAAAATTGCTATAAAGCAGACACAACCATGATCACCTACAACTTCATCAACCAACACAGAACCAATATTGGTGATGATTTTTACACTCTTTTAAAGATACACTGAATTTTTACAACTCATGCCCTTACAATTTTTAAAGAGTTACTCCCAGGGTCATCAGTGCTACATATACAAAAACCCTATTCCACATATTAGTAAATAATTCAGTCAAAAGCCGCTAACAAATCACTGATCCACCAGAAGGATAAAAAGGAGAATAAAAATATAAAAGAAAGCTCTAACAGAATATGGTAATCACAAAGTTTAAACTTCTGGTATTAGTTAATAGTTTTATACTAGCTGCTTCAGAGCAAACAATTGCATTGTTAAACTGAGAAACTGCTTCTATAATTAGCAGTAATTACCATCAGAAATCAAAGCCACTTGTGATTTCCAGATTCTGCCAGTGAACACTCCCTCACTTTTCAGAGAAGTCTGCTATAGGGGTGTGCAAAATTTTTGTTGTTTCCCCCCCAATTCGTGTCTATTGGGCCCAAAAAATATCAATATCCCCAAATATTCCCAAATACCAGTATTGGTTTTGTAATAATATTTGGGAAACCTGCATTTATTTGACTCCACTAATACCCTATGGGAACCATCACCCAGGTTATAATGGAGAAGGAATGTAAAGTTTAAATGCTTGCTGAGTTGACTCACCAAGTCGTGCTGCCACAGGAGACCTGAGAGACGGTGGTGGCTCAGTTGTGGGGTTGTTGGAGAGTGGCCAGGAGGGGGAGGGCAGCTTGGCAGCAGTGGCCCCAGGCCCACCAGGACAGGTGGGGCTGCAAGGGGAAGGAGGCAAAGAGAGGCAATGGGGAAAGGGGGGTTTGATGGAGGTTTCTGGGGTTGTGCCGACCCTTGGAGGTGGTAGATGTTGAGAAATGGATTAATATTTATCATTATTATTTATTATTTTTTATTAATATTTATTATTTTATGGACTTATACTAGCTAACACAACACATGGACTTGTGCACACATTTACCCATAGGCTCAGAGAAACGCTGCTTGCAATCAACTGTTGTGAAAAGCTTCACATAGCTGTGCTCTGCCTGTACTAATGGAGTTTGCAAAGCACACACACTCACAGATCCTAAGCCTTAAGGGAAGAAGAAAGTGCATGTAGCCATTGTACAGATAAAGATGGAGGATAAGGTGATTAAAGAATGTATGATAAAAGGGGCCCAAAATTTTAGCTATAATATTGATCTTGATCATTGGTTGCAGATATGGACAATGAATGTTAAAATAACAAAACTGGTTTCCTTAAAAGAGAATTTATATCAAATGTTCTACAGGTAGCATATAACGCCAGAGAAATTTGCCAGAATGTACCCTAGAATGACTGACAAATGCTGGAAATGTAAGATACGGGTGGGAAGCCTTTTTCATGTTTGGTGGAAGTTATATTGGAGAAGGGTGCATGAAATGTTACAAAAAATATGTTTGATACCGCTACCATTCAAACCTGAAATGTTTTTGCTTAATATTATGCCTGATGTAAAAGATAAGAAAGTTAAGCACTTAATTATACATATTGGTCCCAATCAGATGGGACTTTAGATCCACACCAGTGGCCCCAGGCCCACCAGGACAGGTGGGGCTGCAAGGGGAAGGAGGCAAAGACCACATCAGGCTAATGCTTGCTGATGGGCCAATGGCGGACTTTCCCCCATCTGATCATTCCAGCGTGCAATCCTCCTGTCGGGAAGGTCTGACTCCAGTCTGCCTCCAGACCATCCCAACCAGCCGCCATTAAAAAAAATTCTTAGCGATATGAGCATAAGCGGGTAAACGCGTGACAGCCACAGAGCTCCGCTCAAACGTCCCAGACAATTTCATGTTTCTGAACGGCCCGTGAATTTTATGAACTGTGTTAATTAAAAAGGTACCTAGAGGGAGATACCACTGGCGATGCTTTAACCATTAAATTCTGCACATGCACAGAAAAAGAAGTACACGTTGAGGCACAGAGACGCATGCACAAACAGAATCTTTAAAAAAACGACCACGTGGCTCTTTCAAGTGGACACTGTCTAGACAATCCACCGCGGAGTACACACGCAGTAAGGGGAGCTGTATGGTCATGCAACGCTGGACACACAAAAAAAGATCTCGATCAAATCAAAGCCGGGCCAATGGCAGGATTATCTTCCCATCTGAACACATCCATAGTTACAGCAGCAAGAATTCTTTATGCTAAGTACTGGAAGAATTCGGAAATACCAACAGAAAATGAACTTTTGACAAATTTTTGAAACAGCAGAAATGGATATATTGTCGGACTTGTTAAAAGACCGAAGAAAACGAAAAGCAAGAGAAAATTGGATACCATTTTATGACTGGGTGGAAAGAAACTTCAAAGACCATGATCAATGAATATAACTATTATAAACTTGGAGTACTCTAACTTGAACTATACAGAACTTGACTTTTTAAAGGAAACATTATAAAAGATTTTAGCAATCTGATTAAGCGTCACTAGATTTAGTAAATATATAAATGTAAAAGATCTGGAAACAAAGAATTAAGGCAGAAAAGTTGTAACAGCTATTATATAAACTTGATGGAACTTCCTTTTATGTCTTATCCGCTCCCTTGTACCCTTCCTGCCCTATTATGTGT
>NW_015173235.1:53697-55326 GCF_001447785.1 Gekko japonicus | reverse complement strand
AGGTGCGTGCCTTGTGGAACCTCTCTAGGTTCTGCAGGGCATGCAAGGTTGCTCTTTTTCAGGCGGCCTTTGGATGAAGAAGAAGAAGAGAAGAGATTGGATTTATACCCCGCCCTTCACTACCCAAAGTTGTCTCAGAGCGGCTTACAAACTTCTTTCCCTTCCCCTCCCCACAACAGACACCCTGTGAGGTAAAAGAAGAAGAAGAGGAGGAGATTGGATTTATATCCCGCCCTTCACTACCCAAAGGTGTCTCAGAGCGGCTTACAAACTCCTTTCCCTTCCCCTCCCCACAACAGACACCCTGTGAGGTAGCTGGGGCTGAGAGAGCTCTGACAGAAACTGCTCTTTTTCAAGAACAGCTCTTATCAGAACTACAGCTTGCCCAAGGTCATCCAGCCAGGTGCAAGTGGAGGAGTGGGGAATCAAACCCGGTTCTCCCAGATTAGAGTCCACGCACTTAACCACTACAGTAGTAATACAGTGCTAGCAAAGTCAAGAGAACTCTTGACAGAAACTGCTCTTTTTCAAGAACAGCTGTGCCAGAGTTATGGCGTGCCCAAGGTCATCCAGCCAGGTGCAAGTGGAAGAGTGGGGAATCAAACCCGGTTCTCCCAGATTAGAGTCCGCTACACCAAACTGTGATCCACCAGGCAGCTGGTATACTTCAGCTGTGTCTTCACCATCCATGCATCCTACCCTGCTTGATAGTGGGTAGGTAGATTTTAATGGGGAAAGATTTTTAACCATTTTATGTTTTAAAGATTATTTATTGTACCTTGGTATCATTTTTATTGGTGTATTTTAAATGCTGTTAGCCTCCCCCCAGTCCCATTTTGTGATAAATAAATAGATTTCTGATATGCAGTCTGGGTTGTCTACTGATATCTTTTCCACAGAAGAACACAGTATCCTGACTATCCTCCCAGGTGCACGGTATCACATTTGACAATGGCATTGAGGCATTTTTCATTATTGCAGTTAGCTGTGCCATCGCTGAGCAGATATAGTCAGTGGCTAGACTGTCAAAGTAGGACCAGTCACATACAATCACCTAAGCTATCTAACAGGGTTGTTCTGAGAATAAAATAGAAAAGAAGGGAATGATGTAAGCCACTTTGGATCCCCACGGGGAAAGTAATTCTTTTTAAAAATTTATTTTAGGTACTTCTTTAAAAAATTTTGTGAAAATGGCTTATTACCATTAATACACAATCACATTTGCCATGCTGGCAACTTTAAGAATGTGAAAGATAGACAGGTGCTCCTAAAATATTAAAAACAGCTCTAACTAGCTGCAGCACCCTTGTGTTCATTTTATGTTCTAGACCGGCTGCCTGGGCTGAGGAGTCAACTCACTCTTTTCAGAGTGCTTAAAAAGTACAGTGCTGACCCAACACCTTACATAAAGTCTTCCCTCCTCTATTTTCCCCGACCGCTGAAGTCCCAGAGAGTTTAGAGAACCCTGGAAGGGGAGATCTTCACACTTACTGATTTCTTACTTGATCACAAACTTGTAATAACTATTATGCAACCGTCATGATTGTATTGTTGGTACTCTGTATTTTAAGAATTATGTACCAAAACAGCAAGGTTCATGCTGAAATAGTGAAAAGTTTTCACTGTTTC
>NW_015173235.1:49688-52530 GCF_001447785.1 Gekko japonicus | reverse complement strand
CTAAAAAACTGTGAGCCGGCTCACACTAACTCAGCTTAGAGGGAACGCTGCTCGGGACCCCGCAGAGACTGGGGGGGCCGCCCGTTCTGGGAAAGCCGCCAGCCTTTTCCGCGCCCTCCTTGCAGCGCCCCCTCCCCAGTCCCTCCCAGACGGCGCGGCGATACCTGTCCGTGGCGCTCGCTCTGTCTCTTCATGTAAACGTGGGGCTGCTCCGACGCCAACGAATGGATGTTGCCGATGAGCGGCAGCCGCGCCGGGCCAGGAGGGAAGCCAAGCGGCCGCCTCTGCCTCAGCAGCTGCTTCGCCACCAGCGACAGCAGCAGCAGCAGCAGGAAGGCGACGGCGCCTGTCCCTACGACGGCCGCCGCCGCTATTCCCGCTCCTGCCTGGCTCCCGAGCCACATCCCTGGTTCACCTTGAGCGCCCGCCCGCTCCCGGCCACAGCCTCCGCGCTCGCCTCGCCCCTCTCCTTTGCCCCGCCACATCACCCGGCGCTCCCTGATAGGGCACCGGCGACGCCCGTCCTTTGGCGGCGACGGTGATTGGCCAAGCCCGCACGCGATCCGCCGCTTTGCCCCGCCTCCTCCTCTCGCGCCGCAGTTCCAATGCATTCACGGCGGTTCCGGGAAACTTGTCTCGTGGATAAACTTCCCGGCTAGCCCAGTGACAGTTCGCACTGAACTTGCCCGTTCCAGCCCAGTGAGGCACTTCCAGCTGGGCTCGCAAGCTTATTGACTTCTCCCAAGCTTGCTCAATAAGTAACCTCGTGAGTCTTTGGCTCTTGCATAACTTGTTCGAAGGGGGCGGAGGAGACTCACTTGGGAAGCAAGTGCAGATCGATCATTGAGACGCTCGTTTCTGGCTCTGAGATCTTTCCTGAATGTGGAAGTCTAGGAAATTCCTTATTTTTGAAAAATCAATACTTTCCCATTCTTCTGACGTCTCTAACACTTTCAGCTGGGCTATAAAGCCGGTGCAAAAGTTTAAAACTAAACTTTAAAATACACCAAAATATTGATAAACTTTTAAAGTATGGACAAGTTACTGGTTTTGTAATATTTCTTATTATGACTCTTGAATTTTCTTCTTCTTTTTAGATCTTTTTAAGTATGGACAAGTTCCTGGTTTTGTAATATTTCTTATTATGACTCTTGAATTTTCTTCTTCTTTTTAGATCCTTTTGGATGTCTTTAGAGGCGTTAGCTGTGTTAGTCTGTTGCTGCAAAATAGTAAAAAACCCAGTAGCACCTTTAAGACTAACAAACTTTATTGTAGCATAAGCTTTCGAGAAACACAACTGTGTTTCTCGAAAGCTTATGCTACAATAAAGTTTGTTAGTCTTAAAGGCGCTACTGGGCTTTTTACTATTCTTCCTCTTCTTGTACACATTTGTAGACTTGATCATTAGCAGCTGAACTTGTGAACTGTGAGCAGCACAGGCTGTGGCAAATAAAAAGCAAGTTGGTGATCGGACAGACATAAAGGGACTATGAGGAATATATTTGCAAAAAACATTAAGACCAACAATAGAATCATAGAGTTGGAAGGGACCTCCAGGGTCGTCTAGTCCGACCCCCTGAACAATGCAGGAAATTCACAAATACTCCCCCCATGCACACACCCAATGACCCCTGTTCCATGCCCAGAAGATGGCAAAAACCCTCCAGGATAACTGGCCAAATTGGCCTGGAGAAAAATGGCTGCCGGACCCCAAAGTGGCAATCAGCATTTCCCTGAGTGTGTAATCTTACAGGCCCTGCGGAACTGCACAAGGTCCCGCAGGGCCCGGATCTCCTCCGGGAGCTCGTTCCACCAGGTAGGAGCCACCACCGAGAAAGCCCTGGCCCTGGTAGCGGCCAACCTGGCCTCTTTAGGGCCTGGCATTGCCAGGAGGTGTTGCGTCCCGGACCGAAGTGCTCGTGGGGGAACATATGAGGAAAGGCGGTCCCTCAGGTAGGCTGGACCCAGACCATATAGGGGTAAAAGGATTACTAAAGGACAATAGGGAAATGACAGAGAAGCTGAATGCATTTTTTTTTGCCTCTGTCTTCACTGTCAAAGATGGGAGGTGCTTGCCCATTCCAGAACCACCAATGTTCCCCCTAAACTCCACAGTGTTGTGAGCAAAAATTCTACCTCATGAGTGAGAAAAAGCTAGTAGCATTAAAGTTGTGAGCAAGACTACCTTTGACTATGACATGAATTAGTTTTTAGAAGATTATTTTCATAACCTTGTAAAAATCTCAGAATGAATTATCTTAAACTAGATTTAAACTATATTTTAAGAATATTTTAAACATTATAAGAAAACAGAATCAAGTCAAATTTCATTACAGAAAATGTCCTCTTTGGGGGTAGACCAGGCCTCCAGAGAACAGGTCTTAACTGGCCCTTTCCACTGTATTGGTAGACCTGGTCTCCGGAGAATAGGTCTACTCTCCCCTTTCCACTATATTGGTAGACCTGGCCTACAGAGAACAGGTCTACCCCTTCCACTATATTGGTAGACCGGCCCTCATATCTATGGGATCTCATCTTCCATTACAACCCCCCCCATGCGCACTTTGGTCATCCTCTAGGGGCCTCTTGCAGGTGCCTGGCCCTCAGATGGCTCCGTTAGATGTCACTAGGAGAAAGGAATTCTCAATTGTGGCCCCTACCCTGTGGAATGCACTCTTGGATGACACCAGGGGTCATTTCATAGAAAAGGAGGTGCAGGAGCTCATTAGCATAACTCATTAGCATAACTTATTTGCATATGCCACACCCCCCGACATCACCGGAAGTGTGTCAGAAGGCAACATCCACCACTCAGACTCCACTGGACTGTTTTGGATTGCTA
>NW_015173235.1:43037-49083 GCF_001447785.1 Gekko japonicus | reverse complement strand
AAGAAAAATTACAATTTTAAAAAGCATGCTAATTTTTCATTCAATGTATGAGAAACTGCTTAATAATATATCTTACCAAATGAGATTACAGCTAGATTTTATCTGGAAGATTAAATAACACATTGATACTATCAGAAATATTTATCTTAATTAAAAATTCTTGGCAGTCATTGCCAGAACAGTAGCTGTCAAAACACTGGTATCGTATTTTCTTTCTTTTAATTGCCTTTACACTTTGGGAATGTGTGGAAATGGACTCTGGATGCAATGCTTACAATCCTAAGGATTTCTTTGCTGAGAGAGCTTTTTCATGAGATCATTAGCTTTTTGCATTCAATTGCTTGTTAATATAAAATCAAACAATTTCCAGGGAGCATTCAAGTGGTATTCACTATATGAATACAGTTAGAATAGCATGAACTTACACATTTCGTAGAGCTAAAGGCTGTTCTTCCAAAGATCTTTAGCCTAAACATGGGGGGGAAAGGCAGAAAATGAGGGACTGGGTAAAAGAAAAGAGGCCAGAACAGGGTTCCGCTGTAAGACTGTGAATTAAGTTGCACTTTTACCTAGTACATGTTTTTGCTGCTTATTTTAGATTACATAATACTACTATGTTGTAGGGCGGTATTTTGTACTATGGCCCAATTCCTGCCATGGTAGCAGTTATACTAAAAAAAAGGCTAATGATCTGAATTCTAAACTGATAAACATTTCAAGCATTCTTGCCTAAGGTAATACCACAATCTGGAGTGCAAAAGCATTCAGGGAGCCATGCAGCCGCTACACCACCATATCCCAGAGATACACTGAATAAATTGAAGATATGCTGGGTCAGCACCCCAGTGTCACTATACCAGTGCTGGCTGTTGGCATGGTAATGCCATGGCCCCTTGCCAAAGCACTACTGGCACAACCCCCTGTGTTATCGGGAGAGAGAGAAAACCCCAGGGTGTGGTTGGAGTTAATTGGTTCTCTAAGCTGCTCCACCCTGGGAATGCCCCCTAGACCCAGTGGAAAGTTACACAGCCAAACACATGGCTTAGCCCATAGTCACCCATGGAGTCAAAGAAAGAAAGCACCCCCCCCAAGAGCTACTACACACCCTCCCAAGTGGCCCAAGAACAACATTATGCTGATGAGCACCATACCCAACATCCATTAACTCTCCACCACCAGCTGAACCCCTGCCACAACCAGTGGCAGCACCCAACAGGTAATATAAAGTTCATGTATGGGCAGGACAGATGCCAACTTGCACAGCACAGGGCTACATCAGTCAGCCCCTGGAAATTAGGATGTCACACCATGTGGTGGTTCACACACACACACACACACAGAGAGACAATGGTGCACCATGCAGAAGCACCGCTCACCCAGAGGGCAGGTAGGCGGAGGAAGAAGCTGCAAAAAGCCAGCAAACCAGACCACAGAGCACATGCCCAGATGTCACAACTCAGACATCCTAGCATGGAGCAAGGTGGGCTCACCACCCCAAATCCCCCTTCAAAAGATCCCCCTTTCACACCCTCACAACCCTTCCAGCAAGGGGCCTTAGCTGCACCCAGGCAGTAGTGGCAGATGGCTATCAGGTGGCTATGGCCAACCATGGCCCCTATGGGATGGCACCTGAAGACCCACCCATCACCGAGACTAGCCCCAATGGCACCAGGGGGTGGCCCACCCAGGTGATCCCACTACCCAGTGTTCTGCCTCCCTCTGTGACCCACCTGTCACACAGGCTGCTGACTTCCAGTTAGGCCAAACCACTCCCAGAAGTAGACCCATGCCAGAGGGCAGAGACCAAACTTACCACATTGAAGACATTTAGGCTGGCTGGTGACCCTCCCCCAAAACCCATAGCCTCACCCCAAGCCCCCAAGACTGTCCCCCAAACAGTAATTGCAGAACCCTTCTCCCCCCAGGACCCTACAGTTGGGCAAGGGTTGGTTCCTTGTGTACAGTCTCTGAAACTCCATTTTTTTTTTTGCTAGCACCTGCCCTCTAATTGTCTGGGAGAATGGTGAGCAGGCAGCTCCAAAGATAATATTTCTCCTTGTTTTAATTAGTACTTTCCTAAGTTCTTATCTAAGAAAGTTGACTGGTTTTTCTCAGCTACTAGGTGCCAAGTGCAAGATATGGCCTGGCTCCTCTCAATGTTTACGGATTTAACTTTGATGATGATATTCTTGACTTGTAGCCAGCAATTAGGATATAAGATGTTTAGTTCTAGCTACAGATCTTTTCTCGGATTCTGGCTAGCTTCACTGTGTGTGTGTGTGTGTGTGTGTGTGTGTTTGAGGCCCAGCAGATGGAAGCTTAGCCTGCTATTTTCGTAAGTTTGCTAATTTATTAAAATTTCCTTGTAAGCAAACCTGGATCTTGCATGCCATTTTCTTGGGATTGCTGTGAACCTTGGAGGTTCTGGTCAGGGCTCCAAATACTGCACCACACATCCCTGCAGTCACACCATTCTTGGTTCTGTTCTCTCCATAGGCAGGACTCCTTCAGTGATGACTTCACTTGCTATCCAGCAACTGGCATCCAACAGGACTGACACAGGCTCCCCCCCCCAGACTCCTGACCCCGAGGACAATGGCACTGCCGCACGGGCCTATCCCCTGAGGCACGAAGCTTGGGAGGTGGACAAGGCCTAAGACCACCACAGAGCAAAAGCAGTGCACAAATAAATAGTAACAATAAACTTTAACTGGAACACGGAACAAGGAAACCGTCAACAGTTAACTTTGCCCAAACAGGACCAGATGGGGAGGGTTCTGGAAAGGAAAGGGCAAGGCCAATAGGGCACCATTGCCAGTGTGCCTGCCACCACCCCCTGCAGTGTCCTTTGCCCAGTAGTGCCCCTAGGATTCCAACAGCCTTCCCAGCAAGACGCTACAGGAAGATCCTGTGGGAAAGGCATGGGGGCATAGCTGCCCATGGCCCTGCGTCCTGGCTGGGATTCAGGCAGTGGTCGCCTGCTTAATGAGTGTGGGTCAGGGGATTCTGGCAGCCTGCCTGTGGAGCACAGGGTTGCCTTCTGGCACCGATCTGGCATTTGCATGGGGAACACTCACCCTCTGTGGGGTGGACTTGGATGGGCTGGGGTGTGTGTGTGCATCCAGCTCTGGGCCCACCACACTCTCTATCAATGTCTTGGACCAGCTGACAGTCCCAGCCAAGGAGGAACTAATCAGGATATGGATCCTGCCTCTGGGATGTTCCCACTGAGTTCCACTGGCTCTAGTAATCTGGAACCTGCTGTGGTCCTCTTGTAGTCCAGTATGACCTCGACCTCTTCCTGTGTGAGAACGGCTGTCCTGGGAGGGGAGTGGGCCGTGCACCAATGAAGGTGGATGCTTCCTCTGCTCAGTCCATAGCTACCGTGGGATATGGGAGAGGTAGTGTGGGACAGGAGCCCAGGTCACATGGGGGCATGAAGTGGCATTGGGGCCATGAGTAGGCGAGGCCCTTGCCCACTCAGTCTCCCAGCCCCAGTGCCACAGGCTGGCAACACGAGCTGCAGATGCCAGGGTGGCATCACAGGACTGCCCATGTCACCAGCTCTGCCTCCATATGTGTTCCTGAACCCAATTCTGTTTTGTAATGTTGTGGCTGTTCTGGGCCACCTCTGCTGGCTCTGGTGGACTGTCCCCTGAGTCTTCAGTCCATGGGGCCTTCACCGCCCTACCCAGCTGAAGCAACAGCAGCAGCTGCTGGTAGATGGCCATGTTGTGGAGCATGGCACTACAGTGAAGAGCTTGGCAATGTTCAAAGGTTGCATAGCCCCAGGGCTATTTTTGGGCAGGAACGCACAGGAACGGAGTTCCGGCTGCCTCCCAAGTTGGCCATGCCCAGCAGGAACTCATTAGCATAATAGGCCACACCCAACAGCAGAAACTCATTAGGATTGGCTACATTAGGGGTGTGTGGCCTAACATGCAAAGGAGTTCCTGTTACAAAAAAAGCCCTGGGTTTTGACAACAAACAAGGTAAACAGAATAAGAAGCAAAAGGTGGGTGTGGCTGGATAACCACACTTCTGGTAACACAGGGGTGTGGCCTAATATGCTAATGAGCTGTGCTGTCATGGGTGTGGCCTAATTTTCTGCTGAGCGTCTTCTACAAAAAAAGCCCTGCATAGCCCTATGGCCATTGTTGAGCTGGAGGCAACAGAAACTTATCATTAGCTGGCCAAATGACCTCTTGGTTTATTTATTTATCTGTCTATCAGATTTATATCCTCTCACTCCCTTAACAACTGAGGCTCAGGGTGGTTTACGATGATGTAAAATGCAATTCAGTGACAATCTTAAAAATAATAATAATAATAATACACACACACATATATATATATAATAAATATATAACACAATTTAAACACAACTATAAAGAACTGCAAGACATATGCGATGACTGCTTAAAAGCCTGTTGGAAGATCTCTGTCTTGCCAGCCCTGTGGAAGCTAACAAGGTTCCGCAGGGCACATGTGTCCTCTGGTAAAGTATTCCACCAGGACAGGACCACCACAGAGAAGGCCCTTGCCCTGGTAGAAGAGATATGACCAGCTGACCACTAGGCCAGACCATATCTATTGTCCTGTGCCTGCAGATGTAGGTAGGTGTCGCTGTATTCTTCTTTCTTTACATTTGTACCTTTTAGTAGCCATTGAGAAAATTATTTCCCTGTACTAAACGCCTTCAGGCATGTATGAAAACCTTCTGATCACTGCTGAGAGTGTGCCTGTATGAGACTAGGATCATGGAATGCATTGAGCCTGAGCAGTGTCTGCTTCCCTAAGGGGATGATCACTGCACTGCCTCAGCAGCTTCCCTGTACTTGGCATAGATTGCACAGCCCTCACTCTGTTCTTCTTTCTGTCTTAGAAGAAGAAGAAGAAGAGATTGGATTTATACCCCGCCCTTCACTTCGAGTCTCAAAGCGGCTTACAAACTAGCCACCTTGCTAAACCACATAGATCTGACTCGGGGCATCTTAGAGGCCTTAGAGCTGAGAGTGAACCTCAAAAAGTTTATGCTCATCCCTTCGTTGCAAGTCCAGTTTATTGGGGCGATCTTGGACTTGAGGGTCTGCAGGGCGTTTCTTACCCCCCAAAAAGCGGACAACATTATTGCTCTCATAAGCCTCCTACATCAGTACTAATTTTCACCTGTCTACATATGAGACCACTCCAATTGTGGTTCCTCAAGAGGTTCCACCCGCAACTTCAGCCCCAATCCCAGAGGTTCATCCTCCTGCTCAGGTATTGAACTCGTTGGACTGGTGGGAGAATCTGTGCAACCTGTTCACAGGAGCTCCATTTCTCCCCTCCCGAGGCAGTCTGTTCCACTGCTCAACCACTCTTACAGTTAGGAAGTTTTTCCTGATATTTAGCCAGTAACGACTCCCTTGTAATTTCCACCCATTAGATCTAGTCTTGCAATCTGGAGCAAGAGAGAATCGATCCGCTCCATCTTCTACATGACAGCCCTTCAAATACTTGAAGACTGTAATCATGTCCCCTCTAAGCCTTCTCTTTCCCAGGCTAAACATAACCAGCTTTTTCAGCCTTTCCTCATAAGACTTGGATTCCAACCCTCTCACCATCCTGGTTGCCCTCTTCTGGACACGCTTGAGCTTGTCAACATCCTTCCTAAAATGTGGTGCCCAAAACTGGACACAGGACTCCAGGTGAGGCCTGACCATAGCAGAATAGTTTTCCTGGATCCCTGAATGTGCAGGCAGACTTCCTGAGCAGAGGGGGAGCATCCTTGCACAAATGGGAACTCAATTGGATGTACCTCCAGCCAATTTTCGACAGATGGGGCCAACCGGAAGTGGACACATTTGCAACCCATCAGAATGCAAAATGTCGCTTGTTCTCCTCCAGGGCAGGAAGTCCCCCTATCTCTGGGAGACGGACTGCTTCACCCATGGGTCCACAGGCACGTGTTTCTTTTCCCGCTGCTCCCTCTACTCATCAAGGTGATCAACAAGATAATGAGAGAACAGCTGCAGTGCATCCTTGTGACCCCATGGTGGCCCCG
>NW_015173235.1:23057-41666 GCF_001447785.1 Gekko japonicus | reverse complement strand
GCTGCGGTGGCTCAAGTGGTTAAGACGCTGAACTGCAGGCTGTGGAAGGTCGGTAGTTCAGCAGTTCGAGACCCGAGTGTGCCGGATGACGGAGTGAGCTCCCGTCTCTAGTTCCAGCTCCTGCCAACCTAGCAGTTCGAAAGCAAGAAATTGCAAGTAGATAAATAGGGACCACTTCGGTGGGAAGGTAACAGCGTTCCGTGCGCCTTGGTGTTTAGTCATGCTGGCCACATGACCACGGAAATGTCTTCGGACAGCGCTGGCTCTTCGGCTTTGAAACGGAGATGAGCACCGCAACCCTACAGTCGGATTTGACTGGCTTTCGAGCAAGGGAACCTTTACCTTTACCTTTTTACCCATAGATCTGCCTCCCTTTCTTGCACTGTGTGACTGTTTGCTCCCGTTTGGATTTGGGCCTCAGTTGTGCCTTGTTGCACATTTATTTAGTCGCCATCTCCGCCAATCACCCCGCGGTGGATGGTTACTCTGTCTTTTCTCACCCAAAGACCAAACAGTTCCTTAAGGGTCTTAATCGCCGTTCTACCCCATCCCAAGGACCTACACCTGCCTGAGATTTACCTTTGGTGCTGTCCAAACTGATGGGCAAGCCTTTTGAGCCCATGGCTACGTGTAGTTTGCAACCCCTCTTGTGGAAAACGGCCTTCCTGGTGGCCGTTACGTCAGCTCAGACGGTGAGTGAACTGTCAGCGCTTCGTTGTGACTCGCCTTACCTGAGTTTTCACCACGATGGTGTTACCTTGGCCCCGGATGTCTCTTTCCTGCCCAAGGTTTCCGAATTCCATCTGCGGGCGGACATCGTTCTTCCAGTGTTCTTCCCATCGCCGCAAAACAATGATGAATGTCGTCTTCGTGTGCTGAACGTAAAAAGGGCTTTGCTTTTTTACTTGGACGGGACATGGCCTTTTCAAAAGTCCCCGGTCCTTTTTGTCCCCCATGCCTTTCCTGTGCAGGTCAAGAAGCTGTCATCTCAACGCCTGTCCAAGTGGATTGTGCAGACGATCAAGCTGTGCTATCTGCCGGCCAAGAAGCCGCTTCCAGGACTGCTTCGGGCGCATTCCACCCGGGCTCTAGCAATGTCCACTGCCTTCCTGAGAGGGGCATCACTCTGTGATACTTGCAACGCAGCCACCTGGGCCACTCCTCACACATTTGTGAAGCATTACACCCTAGGTGTGCGTCTTCATCAGCGTTCTGCGGAGGGATGAGCTGCGTTGCAGGTGGCGCTTGTCTAGGACCTTCAGCTCCCTCCTCCAGGTAGGTGTCTGTTGCTTACTAATCTCCCAGAGGTGTGATGCACAGAGACCACGAAGAAAATAAACAGGTTGCTTACCTGTAACTGATGATCCTCGAGTGGTCATCTGTGCATGCACACCACCCGCCCTCTTTCCCCTCTGGTTTCGGTCCTCTTCTCTACTTTTGCTCTGAGACTGGTGGCAGCGGTCAGAAGGAGCTGGCGGGATTGTCGTGCCCCTCCCCTAGTCATGCGCACTGGACCCCGGCACATGACCGGGGAGAGGGCGTGAAAATCCCTTTTGCTTTCTATGTTATCAATCAGGGTCGGCGCAAGCACACTATATCCCAGAGGTGTGAATGCACAGATGACCACTCGAAGGTCATCTGTTACAGGTAAGCAACCTATTTTTTGCCATGCTGAGATAATGGAGAGGGGAAGATGCTGCACACTGAGATACTTGAGGAAGGCAGATGTGACTGGCCAGTATTTCAAGAAAAAATGCCGCAAATCATGAGTGTTATGCTAGGGGCCATCAATGCTCTGAAAACACTGACTGATTTATTGGTGGGGAAGCAGCAATGAGGCAACTTGCAAGAAACATCCCAACCTATTAATGGACCACATCGTGAGGAACCAGCGTCACACATGGCCATCCCAGGCAACCATAGTGCCATCCAGGAAAAGCTGCTAGAGCTTTTGCATGTAAACATTCCAGTGTGGGGCATAAAAAGGGGGCACTTCCTCCCTTAGGCACTATCAGGGGTCATTTCGTAGAAAAAGAGGTGCAGGAGCTCATTAGCATAACTCATTAGCATAACTTATTTGTGTATGCCACACCCCCTGTCATCACCGGACGTGTGTCAGAAGGCAGCACCCACCGCTCAGGCTCCACTGGACTGTTTTGGATTGCTAGCTATGGGGGGGGGGAACGTGCAGATCTGTCCTTGCAGAGGAGGGAGAGCTTGTACCTGAATAAACCTTGGTCTTAAAGGTGCCACTGGACTGTTTTGGACTGGGGGGCCAGGAGGAGCTCTGCAACTTACCTGGCTGCTTCTTGCTCTGACTGAGGGCTGCTGGGAGCAGGGGATGGGGCTTGTTGCATGTGTCCACCCCCCGGGCTCTTTTCTGCCGGAGCTCCGCTCCTGTGCGCTCCTGCAGGAAATGACCCCTGGGCACTATGAACAGTACATGTATACAATTCAGTTGCTTCAGTTTATCTGGTTTTAAAATATTCTTCTTACACTTGTCTGTTTTTGTCTTTCTGACATAATAACCGCTGGCTCACTTCAAAGATGATAGGTTATTCTTTCCAGGAAAAGTTGTTTATTTAAATACATGTATTTACAAAACAAGCTAAGACAACATGAACACAATTGGCACACACAGTGAACACAACTAAACAAACAGAAACCACAACCAGCTATTTATATTTCCCAGCACAGGTTATGAACCTGAGGGAGCACTCTTCATGTCCTTCCACAATTTTTTATTGTCTTTTGCTAAGGTGTATATTCTTTTCCTCATGGCTTCTTGTTTTCCCGACTTCCTCTGACCTCTAATGATGGTCTTTCATTATTTTTTTTAACTGTGGCAGAAGGAAGTGGTAGATGTAGTGACATGATGTCCTGTATTTGAATAGATTCAGCTATGCTGTGACAGGCACAGCGGCAGGGTACTTATGCCAGAGACCGTGCCTCTTTCCCCCCCATAAACAGGACAGTATTTGAAAGATGCTCCTAGCAGTGTTCCCTCTAAGCTGAGTTAGTGTGCGCCAGCTCAGTTTTTTAGCCTCCGGCTCACACATTTTTGTCTTAGCTCAAGAAGGATGGCTCCAGAGCAAACTGATTGATGCAGCAGCCAAATCGCTTGCTCACAACTTTAATACCAGTAGCTCACAAAGTAGAATTTTTGCTCACAAGACTCCACAACTTAGAGGGAACATTGCTCCCTAGTTATGTTGGAAGTAGCAGGTTGAGCTGTTATCTCTGTTGATGTCTGCTACGCACTCTCAGGGCAGGGGAGAGGAGTGGATGTGGAGGAGGGTGCCCAAGGAGGACCTGTACATCAGATTTCAAAACTTTGTTTCGGTAGCATCATTAGATGCCAATTTCAGAACAAAATGATTTTTAAGTAAGTGGTCAATTTACTGGAAGTTGTGAGTCATTACCAGGGTCAGCAGCAGAAGGATCTTCTTCCATTTATTTGGATGGCCCAGGATCCCCCATTTCCTCTCTTGGAGGAGATGTCTCATCCATCCCCTCCTCATCCTCTTCCTGCTGCAGCACAGCTGCTCCTTTCCTTGGTTTCTCATCATAAAATTTGCAAGCACTTCTCTGGTAAGCATGCCTTTGTCTTAATGGTGCCTGCCATTTCTATCATATTCTTTCCCCTCACTGTCCCCACATGTTGATGCTGTTTGGAGACTAAGAGTAAATGTCTTCATTAAGTTTGAGTGCACAAACAGGAAGCTGAGGAAAACCTCTCCAGTGCAAAACTGTTAGTCCAGGCTATCTATATGAAAACATCGATCTCTTAGCGGTTTCACAGCAGTCAATATATTAGGTACTAGTAGTAAAGCTCGTTGTAGAAGCAATACAATGAGCTCTAGAAATATGTGAGAGGCACCTTACAGGCCTGGCTCCATTCCACGCATTTCCATATGTGTGAAGGCAGCCGTACACAGCCCCTCAGCATTCTCTTATACATCGTCTCTCTATCCATCTGTCTGCCTGCACAGAGGCCCCCAGCAGCAATCCACCTTCTCCCCCCTCCCCAGTGCTCAGGCCCGTGCTGCTCGTGCATGTCAGCATCCTCCTCCTCCTTGGCCGGCTTGTCCTCTCTGGTGGCGGCCCCTGTTTGCTCTGCCGGTCAACTGCAAGGCAAATGGGAATGACTTGCGGGGGGAGTAGCTCATAGTGACCTGCCCATGTCCCAGTCCCCGCCAGGACTCACAGAGAGTTGGCGGTGGGACAGAAGGCCACCCACACACCCCACCATTGCCGGAGGTGCCCCGAAGCCCCTCACCCACTTGGAACCGCAGAGGAATGTGGGGACAGGTGAAGCAGCAGAGAGGGCGCCAGCAGGGCAGCGGGGGAAGTGCCAGGTGAAGAAGCCGAGCCGGGCCCGCAACGCCATCATACAGTGACAGAGCAGCGGTGGGAAGATGGCAGCCAGGGACCGGGCCACCCCGGGAGCACCAGAGGCTCTTGGGGTGGGAGAATCAGCCAGTCAATGCGGGCCTGAGCAACACGGAGCCACAAAGAGCCTGGGGGAGAAGGAGGCTAGAAGCCAGGGCCCTGGCCGAGCAAGCCGTCCTCTCTCCTGAGGCGAAGTTCTGTTGTGAGTTGATTTTTGGCGTGTGCTGCTTCTGTGGGCGGGACTCAGGTAACACAGCCACCAATAGATAGAGACCCCTGGTGAGTGACACATCAGGGAGCCAATTGATTTGGGAGCGTGTGGAACATTCAGGAAAGTGTCACCGCAAAACAGAATTATATATAAGCAGAGGTATTCCTTTAAATTCTACTTTTGAATGATATATGCAAGAATCAAAGATTATTTAACTGGCAATATGCCTGCTTTGTTTTAGGTTTTTAAACATATCATGTATTGAAAGTATAAGAAGAGAACAACACAACAGTACTAGCATAGTGAAGATGCAGGCAAGAGCACTCATTTATCGAACAACAAGGCAGCATGGGTTTTGCAGGAATAGAGTACCTTACCTTCATGACGTGTTGCGGTGAGGTGTTTTTCTGCTCTCTCAAAAAATGCCCTGCCAGATTCCCAGGGCAGCCATAAATGCCTTGAACTTTGAGTGGCACTGCTCCAGGGTTTACTTGAAACCTCATTGAGAGAGCCAATCAGACATCTTTTAGTATATTGAATGGTTTTCAAGATGGGTGCAAGTTATCAGGTCTTCTGCATGGCCTATCTCCAAAATAATTTCTAATAAAAGTGCTACTTCATTGTGTTGCCAAAAAAGTACTACTTCTTCTTGCTGGCATTTTGAATGCTCTATCAACCCAAAGCATGAGCCCAGAAATCTATGCGACCAGCCAACTGCCCTTGAATGTTTACTTCAGTTACGCCTACCCTGGCCCTTTCCTGCACTTTGAGGGTTTCCCCCCCCCAAAGGTTCTTCCCACCTCCAGCAAATGCCAAGTTGCTAGTTTGAATTTACTGTACAGATTATGGTTGCAATGAACAAATGCAAACCCGTGCCTTTCCATTTTCCCACACATTTTTCAAACCCTAGCTGAAATGCCTCTTTTGCCTGTTTTCTCAAAATATACAAAAATTATACAATTTCCAGAATATTTAACAATTACTTTGCCTATTACCTGCACTGCCCTTTACATTGTGTTTTCATTGTCTGGAAAACCGTGGCTGGCAAAGGGGGGCTAGCTGTCACTCAGCCCCCTCCCCCACCAGTATTGTTAGAAAATCAAAGTCTAACAGTGGTGGTATACAGTGAAATCCTGCCAACCTAGCAGTTTCGAAAGCAAGAAATTGCAAGTAGATAAATAGGTACCACTTTGGTGGGAAGGTCACAGCGTTCCGTGCGCCTTGGTGTTTAGTCATGCCGGCCACATGACCACGGAAATGTCTTCGGACAGCGCTGGCTCTTCGGCTTTGAAACGGAGATGAGCACCGCAACCCTAGAGTCGGACTCGACTGGCTTTTGAGCAAGGGAACCTTTACCTTTATACAGTGAAAATGGTTACTTTTTATTTTGTAATTATTTTACATGAAGAATGAAAAACTGGGTTACTTGATTTTTAAAAGAATAACTTTGTGCAAATACACCACCACCACCCAGTTTACCACCCTTGGTTTCTCATCATAAAATTTGCAAGCACTTCTCCGGTAAGCATGCCTTTGTCTTAATGGTGCCTGTCATGTCTTTCATATTCTTTCCTCTCACTGTGCCCCATGATAGGATCAGGTTTACTGTGGTCCACCAAAACAGCATGTCCCCTTTCTCTGGAGATATTATGCAGTATTACATGTGTCATGACAATGATGGTTGCATTTTCCTCAAAACCAGTGAAGCCTGCCGAAAAGCACCACCAATGAGCCTTAAGCCTGCCAAAGGCATACTCCACTACATTGCAGGTCCTACATAGTGTATAATCAAAAACTCTCTGGTGCCTGTCCCTTGTTTTCACAAAGGGCTTCATCAGCCCCTACCTCGTGGGGTATGCACTATCTAAAACTATCAATGCTGATAGTGACACACCTTCCCAAGTTATGATAGGGTTGCTTGCAACAAGGAACTCAGCGTCTATTGCAATGCAGCTTGTAGAATTGTGGAACACTATTGCATTATGGTTTCTCCCACTCCATCCCACCTCTGCATCAATGAATCTCCCTGTGTTATCAGTGGTTCCCTGTAGCAGGATGGAGCAAAATCACTTGTAGTTCCCATACTGATCTGCCCTCCCTCCTCGTACTCATATAAGGAAGTATGTTCCATCAATGGCACCAATGGAGTGAGGGAAGCCTAGATGTCCAAAGCCATCCATTATCTGCCAGGAGAATAAGCATAACAGGACACTGAGCATAATAAATGAAGGAACTCCATAAATAAATGAAGGAACTCCTATTTATCCCATTGGAGTTCTCAGAAATGCCATATTAAAAAACAGGAGAATGGAATATCGCTAGATTGATAACTTGGTTTTGTGAAAGTGGGATTACCTTTCCGATTTTGGTGCCCAGTCATACTGTCTTGTGCAGCAGCTCCAGCTCCATGGCAAAGCACACCTCCAGGATGATTTCCCCACCAACTGAGAGTCCCACACCAAACTGCCCCCAGACCTCCATATAGAAGTTCGTTTACCTTTGCCAGGTGCCATATGGCAACTGAAACTCTCTTCTCCACAGAAATAGGCTCACTCATGGTGGTGGTCTTCCACAACAGCACCCCTTTAAGGACTGGGACAATCTAACTAAAAACTGACAGGTCATATGAAAGTTCTCCAGCCACAATTCATTGTCACATATTTGCAGCATAAAATTATCCCACCAGTCCTTGCTCCGAGAGTACACCCAACAATGATGAGGCACGCACACCCCTGCAAGGGCATAGAAGAATAACCTTGCTTGCCCGGAAACCTAATTGAAGTGTTACACTCAACTTTTCATTTTGCCAGCATGGTTGGTGTCTTTTTCTGAAAGCAGCTTAGAACTCTTTCACATGATATAGCCTGAAAACAGGAATCTCCCACCAAAGCTGGGCACAAGTTCCATGCTGTGGACAAGTACCTGCTGAAAACACAAACTGTTAGGAAATGTTATCATCAGGTAGTCGAAGTCAACACACTGAAGATGCACATGTTTTTTTGTTTGCTTTGGGATGCTCCCCATGTTCCCAGTTTATTACAATGGGACTGCTACAAGCAAATACATTTAGACCGAAAATATCAGTGACTGGAGAATGGGGAATGGACTTAGAAAGGTTTAACTCTAAGTACTGCACTTTAAGCTCACTTAGCACATAGAATTTAATTAGCTATCTGAATAAACAGGGCCCATTAATATTGTCTGTTATCAACCATGTGGAAAGAATCATACTGTTTTTGCGCTGAATATCACAGAGACTCCCATATATTCGTTTCTTCCCAGCATTTATAGACTTATTTAGTATTCAAGGTCCATTAGTGCATAGCAATTTATTATGGAGAGGAAAGAGTACTTATTGTAACATTTTCTGCCTAGAAAATAGTTTTATGCAATTAGAAAGCTTTCTATCATCAGCTCAGTTGCTCTGGCAGAAAGTAAAAAGTCCTATGTACTCATAACCAGAACATGGCCACAGACATGCATCACGATAATGGGTAAATGGCCACAAACAAGCCTGGGAGATGTAGAAGCAGCAGAAAAGCTCTCTGGAGACATATTTCAAATTGACACATAACCATTCATACATTTAAAACTATAATATTTTTAAATTCTGCCTTTCTTCCAAAGGGCTCAAGGCAGTGTACATGGTTTCTCCCTATTTGCCTTCTTCTCCCCAAGAGTTAGGTTAAGCTTACAGAAAGTGTTTGGCACAGGCTTATCCAGTGAGTTTTCAGAATCTGAACCCAGATCTCCCCACTCTGTTAAAGCACACTTGATCTCCAGTTGTAAGCAAGTCAACTCAGGGTTCTGCTCAGGTCTATTGAAGGAGGCTTACTCCTAAGGCAGTATTCTGAGGATTGCACTGCAAGTCATTTATATGCTTTGTTAGATCCATATTTTGATTCCCATATTACTATTTATTTATTTATCTATTTATTATTTTCAATTTGTATCCCGGCTTGCCAATCACACATTATTTAAAAATGCACCCATGTGCATTTAGTTTTCTAAACTAAGGAAATGCAGTGTTGGCAGCAGGGGTAATTTTGTAGAAAAAGAGGTGCAGGAGCTCATTAGCAAAACTCATTAGCATAACTTATTTGCATATGCCACACCCCCTGACATTGCCAGAAGTGTGTCAGAAGGCAACACCCACCACTCAGGCTCCACTGGACTGTTTTGGATTGCTAGCTTGGGGGGGGGGGACGTGCAGATCTGTTTTCACAGAGGAGGGAGAGCTTGTACCTGAATAAACCTTGGCCTTAAAGGTGCCACTGGACTGTTTTGGATTGCTAGCTGGGGGGAGGGAACACACAGATCAGAGAAGGAAAGAAGGAAGGAAAGAGGGAAAGAAAGAGAAGGAAAGAAGGAGAGAAAGAGGAAAAGAAAGAGAAGGAAAGAAGGAGAGAAAGAGGGAGAGAAGGAAATAAGGAGGGAAAGGGAAAGAAGGGGAGAAAGAAAGAAGGAGAGCTGCTTCTTGCTCCTTGTGGCCCGGGGCTGCTGGGAGCAGGGGGCGGGGCTTGTTGCATGTGCCCGCCCCCTGGGCTCTTTACTGCCGGAGCTCCGCTCTTGTGTGCTCCTGCAGGACATGACCCCTGGTTGGCAGTGGCTTTAACAAATCTCAGTACTCATGAACCCCTAGGTAGTTAACATCGCTCATATATTTCCACATGTCACCTAGAGAAAGGAAGGCAAAGGGCATTTAAACAGAAAGTGCAACATTTGGCCATCCAAAATGAACCAGCTTCTGTGACATAAAAACAAAACCTGAACTGCTTAGCTGTAGATGTCTGGTATACAATATTATGGAGTGACCTCTCTCTCACCCTCTCATATATTCCTTGATTTTGAGAGCAGAGCTCATTAAGGCCTTTTTCTTTTCTTTTTCTACTTTTTTTTTTTTGCTACAGATTAAATTTACAGCACCTTTGTGCTATTGTTCTTTTCATTGGTAATCAATGAAAAGAGAATCCAGTGTTTTTACATATGAAACACCTAAACCTCTATCCCTGAATCTGGTTAGTTTTGAAAAGGTTATTTCCCCCTTCCTTCTGTTGTGCTTCTACTCTGTGGCACATAAATTGGGCCAGCCTTGGATTTCAGAAGCGGGCCTTGACAAAAGCAGCCAAGAAACAAGACAAGTGGTCTCCAGGAACTGCCAGCATTTATCCCCCCAAGGGCAAATTTGTACCTTTATACAGAGCCTTCTTGCCTCTCCTCGCCCCACCCCCATGCTATTTAACAATGTTAATATTCCCTTTAACTTGTTCATACACTTTTAAATAGTGGTGCACCTTCTATCTGATCTTCATTTATAGCGGTTTTAACTAACCTTCCTTCTTGCAGAGATTTGATGGGCCTGACTGTCTTCTTCATCTTCCTCTTAAGTAGTTCCATCAGTTTTGAGAAATCCCCACTTCTGGAATTAAATGTGCACTGTATTGGATTACCCAGACAGTTTTTTTTCCCTAGGCTATTTTCCACTCACATATATCTTTGACTGTGCTGAGGTCAGTGTTCCCAAGAGGTTTGGCAACACTTAAATCTCTAATAATCTCCTGGGTTCCTTAGCATTAAATCAAAGGAAGCTTTCCCACTTAAGGTGAAATGCTCTATACATGTGGTTCAGCATACACCCCAATTAATTATTAGATCTGTATCCCTCTTTTCTACTGTCAAGTCCTCCAGCAGTGTAACGGTGCTATATTAACGTCTTCTTTTCCTCCCTGCGTTCCTTACGTATCACCCCCGGCTGCTCTGCATCAGAGATTCTAGTGCAGGGGTGGCCAAACTTGCTTAATGTAAGAGCCCCATAGAATAAATGTCAGATGTTTGAGAGCTGCAAGACAATGAACAAATATTACACATTTTTACTAGGAAATATGCAAATTTGCTTTTCATTAACATTAAATGAGACTGCCAAAATAATAACAAAAGCGGTAAAAGCAGATATTGATAATGATATTTATTTGTCCAATTATATTTGTTTGCTAATGATATTTAGCTCCCCCAGCCAGAAAGAGCCACATGCGGCTCCCGAGCCACAGTTTGGCCACCTCTGTTCTAGGTATTTGGAATGGCAATTCCTACAGTGTTGTGTGCTCTAGCTTCTTCCTCGAAGGGCCAATATCCTGGAAGCCAGAGAGGCATTGCTGTGTCTCAGATTTTAAAGACGTGTGCCTTGCCTTTCAATCAATTCGTCTCTGAGGTCGCTTACAACACATTAAACACAAGAAATGACAGCCCCAGATGAACTGCAGGTCCTGGTTTGCCTCTCAGTGGTGGAATGGCTAAGAGAGATGGTGGCAGGATGTGATGTTAAAGGCTCTTGCATTCTGGCTGCTGTTATGGCTATCGTGCAGGTCTGGTGATGAGCCCAGGAGAAAAATAGCACCCTCCTCCTTCCTGAAGGTTGCTGTCACTGCTAGAACAGCCATGATTACTAAACACTGTGCATGCTGATTACTAGTACAATCTGAGGAGAATGTAGGTTTTTATCGCTCTCCTTCTAAATTCTAGATATGTAATACAGGCTGCGGTCATACGGAGCATTAGGCACGGTAGAGGGATGGAAGATAGGCGGATTTTCCGGGCGCGATCTCACCGCCACATCTGGGGAGCGTAGAGCTCCCGTGGCGAACCCGAGGCTTCCCGCGGAAGATGCGCGGTAAAAAACTAGTACCTCGGAGGTACTAGTTTCCGGAAACCACAGGGCAAGGGTGGGCGCCTGATCGCGTTTCCGGTGGTAGTTCCAGCGCCCGCCCATGTCCCCTCGGAAAAAGGGGTTTTTTTCAAAGTCTCCACGGATGCGCACAAGCACCCAAGAGAGCATGCGCACATTTGAGTTTTTTTTAAAAAACCCAACCCCGTTTGCCCCGTGCCCCGCTTCTTTGCCGCGCTGCAGGACTGTGGAGTGATCGGCACCTCCCCCCTACCACGGGACCTCCACGGGACCTCCATCGGTAGGTCTGCTTGAGCAACAGCGCGGTTTTTAGCCCCGGGGCTAACAGCCCCCGCATTTTCCTGCCTGTGTGACCGGGACCACAGTTTGTTTAGTAACGGAGCAACCAAGGCATAGATGGGAAGATGTGTGGGGCCGTGACAGTTCCTGTGACACATGTGTGAGGCAACTGCATAACAAAGGGTGCAAGTCAGCACCCGTCTTTCCTCCCTCCTTTTCAATAACTTAAAACAACATTTTAAATAACTCATGCATTAATCTCCATACAGGCTTCTCACCTGTGTAGCCCTCTTTCTTTTGCCCAAGGCTACAGTGTGCAAATTATTATTTTCCATAGCATAAATAAATTGCCTGGAGACAAGCAGCTGTGTGTGTGTGTGTACACCCCCCCCACTAAGGTTGTCAACTAGCCTGGAGAAAAATGTCCCACTTCATTAGAAGAGGCTTAATGCGTAGAAATGGGCGATTCATGGCATGGAGGGAAATAACATCCCATTAAGCTTTTATTAAAGGGACAGGCATTTTTTCCTCTAGGCTGGTTGGCAACCCCAGTGCTGTTCCCATATATATGTACAGCTTCTTGTCTCCAGAGCTCCACAGACATCAGCACCCAGGTCTTTCCTTGGAAGTAATGGTGAGCACAGTCCAGGGCATTCTGGTAAGAGGGAAGAAAAGAACATGACTCGTTTTCTGTCCATGTGTATGCCTGCACCCAAAGGGGGTGTGCTGATTTTGGCATATATTTTCAAGGGTCAGATTGTGTTGGGACAGGTAAGACTGTCACATTCCTCGTTTTAGTTTGTTTCCCCTTTTTTTCCTTGCACCATTCGAAGAAAAGTCACATCAGTATAATTTTTAAAATGTAATTATCATTAGAGTCAATATATCATCTTGAGAAAAAAAAATTGATCCACTGGGAAGAACCAAGTGTACTTATATGCTCATTGACTCATTTTGCAATGCAAAGCAGCCAGTGGCTATAAAAGGTAATTGGGCTGCCTGGACTCAGATTCAGCTTTTAGGAGAGACGTAGCTGCTGAATGGACAATTCACATCCCCCACAGGTATTAAACAAGAATGATTCCATAGAGAAATTAATTTTCTTAGTGGCTGTGAATCATGGGGAGATTTCTGATTGTTTTTGCGCTTTTGGTGAGACATCATTTTGAACTGGTTTTGAACATAATGCAACTTCATTGGCTTGAGTCAAATGTAGGAACACTTTCCTCTTCTTAAAAATAAATGTGGTTCTCCAGCTTGACTTGAAGACTCATGGTACGTCAAATTATTATCAGCAGAAGGTTTTAGGTTGCAGTGATACTAAACAATTTATGGGGACTTGTTAGCCCAGGAATGTTCAAACATTGTACAAATGAGCCTTCTCAAAGCAACCACACACCCCAAAACACTGTAGAAAAAGGCCCAACCCAGCCTATCCCCCCCCCAAATCCCAAACTTAAAAAACCCTACTTTTGTTTCCATCATTGCCACTATGACTGAGTAAGAGAAAAAGAAATTGATTTCCTAGCATTCCTTAGGCCAGTGATGGCGAACCTTTTAGAGATCGAGTGCCCAAACTGCGACCCAAAACCCACTTATTTATTGCAAAGTGCCAACACGACAATTTAACCTGAATACTGAGGTTTTACTTTAGAAAAAACAACTCATACATTAACTTAAGATGATCCAAACATAGTAAGGAAAGCAATCCCAAATGCTTTCATTTACTTAAAATTATTTGGCAGAGAATTCGACACTTTAATGATGGTCTGGGCCTGGCTGGGGCGATGGCACGTGTGCCCACAGAGAGGGCTCTGAGTACCACCTGGTTCGCCACCACTGCCCTAGGCTTATATTTTGCACAAGGGTAACTTGATCAACTGAACAAATCATGGCCCTAATGCATAATTTATGGTATCAGTGAGAAGGATGGCAAAGAAGCCAAATATCTGTGAAAACGGTAGATTATTCTTTGACTTTCTGACTCAGACAGTGGACACAAGAAGAAAGTCATTCACCCATTGTCAGTGCCAGAAGTTGGCGGTCAGATTGATGTTGGGCTGGGGACAAGACCTATTACTGGGCCTTTTCACTGAAAGTTAGTTCTGCCTTCATTAATATGATGTGATTCGGGATCCAACTCACCCCCCAAAAGCTGTCTGTTTCTAGTGTACAATTTAACTCGAGGCATAGTGCTGTTCTGTGCCTTGCTGCTCTCCACCCACATGATAACTCATGGGCCAAGTTGCCGTAAAAGGTAAAGGTAAAGGTTCCCTTGCTTGAAAGCCAGTCGAATCCGACTCTAGGCTGCAGTGCTCATCTCCGTTTCAAAGCCGAAGAGCCAGCGCTGTCCAAAGACGTTTCCGTGGCCATGTGGCCGGCGTGACTAAACACCAAGGCGCACAGAACGCCATAACCTTCCCACTGAAGTGGTACCTATTTATCTACTTGCAATGTCTTGCTTTTGAACGGCTAGGTTGGCAGGAGCTGGAACTAGAGACGGGAGCTCACTCCATCATGCGGCACACTCGGGTCTCGAACTGCTGAGCTACCGATCTTTCACAGCCTGCAGTTCAGCCACCGCAGCTCCTCAAGTTGCCGTAGGGCCCACCAAAACGTCTAGATATGTAATACAGTTTGTTTAGTAACAGAGCAACCAAGGCATAATATTGGATTGGCTGAGCTTGGCGTATTAATATTTTGTCTTCTCATTATTGTATATAAATAATACACTTTAGTGTATCATTGTGTATACCTTATGAATTGCTGTGTCTTGTGCATCAATGTCTGCTGACTATTTCCTATTAGTATTGATGTTCATTGTTGAAGTTGAATTTATGAAGAAGAAGGAGAAGAGAAGAGATTGGATTTATACCCCGCCCTTCACTACCCAAATGTGTCTCAGAGCGGCTTACAAACTCCTTCCCCTTCCCCTACCTACAACAGACACCCTGTGAGGTAGGTGGGGCTGAGAAAGCTCTTGACAGAAACTGCTCTTTTTCAAGAACAGCTCATCAGAACTATGCCTTGCCCAAGGTCATCCACCAGCTGCAAGTGGAGGAGTGGGGAATCAAACCCGGTTCTCCCAGATTAGAGTCCGCGCATTTAACCACTACACCAAACTGAGAAATTGTGTGACTAAATATCTTAAGAAGAAATCTTTATTGCATAAAATGAATAGTTAAGGAACAGTAAAAATTTGGTTTTTTAACATCTACATCACAGTTGTTTGTTACTGGTTAACTTATCATGGTACACATCAGAAAGTCAGAAAGAACCCTTAACTCTTATGGCAACATTGTTCATTTTGAAGGAGGCCCATATCACGTTCTGAGAAATGTCAGTCAACCTGCTACATTGACAGATCTAAGTCCAGCTTCACAGGCAAATGAGCTATGAGGCTGAGGTGAAGCAAAGGAAAATTACATTGAATTATTATTGTGAATGACTCTAAATGTTTTGAACCTCCACTCTTATCTGAGGTTCTTATTGTTTCATGGACTGGGGCATTTCACACCTTATGTTTTTGAGTGTATATCTACTATGCAAGGCATGAATATGTCAATGTTTGTTTGGAAACATCTTTGTCATGCAAGTGCATTCATCACATAGCCATGAATTGCTGAAGACTCCTATTGAGCACTAGGGCAAAATGTGGCTCTCGGCTCTGGAAGAGACCAATGGAAGAACTAGAAGAGAGCAATATTTAACAGCGACCCCATAGGGTTTTCAAGGCAAGTGAGGTGGTTTGCCATTGCCTTCCTCTGCAGAGTCTTCCTCAGTGGTCTGCCATCCAGGAACTGACCCTGCTTAGCTTGCAAGATTTGACACTCTACCATTCCACATCCCCAAGAGAAGATGTACCCAGCCTTTAAAAAAAGAAGACCTACCATTTCCCCAGCTGCTATGCCAAACATGGCCGTGCTTCTTCTGTTCTTTCTGTGAAGTGTCAAAGGCACCTCTTCATGCAAAGACACCGCCTTGAGGTTCCAGAACACAGAGAGACGAAAGAGACTAAAGTTGTTCCTATTCGTTATTGAAAATTATCTTGACAACTAAAATGGGACAGTTGAAAAAGGGACAGTTTAAACTGGCAGGTGCAGGAAGGTGGAACTACAGCTCCAGCAAGCTTCTCCAGTAGGACACCATCACCTCAATAAAACTTACAAAAGGTGAGGCCCTACACCTTTCCATCAAGTGGTTTCCTTTCTGAGTGGTCCTTTCTGAGGGCTGATATTGCAGTTTTGCTGGGCTTTCACCAAAGACCTGCCTTGGCACGAGAGCTGCTCGGTTTAATGAGTGTTCTGCAGATTCTTTCAAAACATTCTCTCAATGCAGACAACTTGTTCTATTTTTTCCCCCTCCTTCCTTATTAAATGATTAATATAAAAGCACAGCCAACTGTGCCTGAGAGATTACTTAACCTTTCTGCAAAATAGGAGGGTTCCGGGCCTCCCCCCATTTCTCCAGAGCCTCGTTGTTATTGCCTTGACTACCATCCCAAGGGAACTCGAGAGACTCAGTGGCTTCTGCAAATGCGGATCAGTCCCTTAGTGTTGAGATCAGTATACCGGATATTAAACTCGGTGGTGCTCAAGGGTCAGAGTTTGATTGGAAACCAAATACAAAATTCTAGAAGATGAAGGCTCTGCTCCTTTGTCATTCGACTAGAATTTCGCCTGAGTGAATTCCTTTCTAGACCCCCGTTCACCCAATGGGGGTTCAGCTGTACTATGATTAAAGTCAGTGTGCCAGTTCTGCTTTTAGCAGTTAGGCTGGTTCATGTATTTAAACCCAGACGATGAAAAAATCATTGTGCTACCTAAATGAAAGTGTCCTGGACTGCAGTCTGCAAGCCATCAGGGCGCTCTCCTTGACTTGGGGTGGTGTGTGTGTTTGTGTGTGTGTGTGTGGGGGGGGGGGATGCTAAGTGGTTTGCTGAAGACAACCAGCTCGCTCGCAGTTTCTTACCCTCGATTTCTTTTGTATGTTTAGCAAGTCACCTCGCCTCCTTTTGTTTGCCCGGTATCAAGCAGGATACCAATATTTTCAGCACTCCCCCCGCTCCTGTGCCTTTAAGAGCAGCAGACACTGTGAAATCTTCACCCGCGGAGTTTCTGTTCATCCTGCCTTTAAAGGCACAGGAAGCTCCCCCAGGGGGGTGGGGGTGGGAGACAGGCTACGGGAGCCGGAGCTTTTAAAGTGCCACCCGGCAGCCTTGCCTCTTGCAAATACAAGGCGGCGGCGCTGCTTCAGTCACGGCTTTACTGTCTACACAGACCTATCGCACGCACGTCGAATGGATTCCCGTGACACGAATGCAAACTCTGGGAGCTCCTCTGTCTCTATAGGGAAAGGGTATTTCAGTGTTGAAGAGTTTTAGGGAGCAACAAGGGTGTAGACTTTCCAATTTCCAGGGGGGGGGGGCTGGGGCTGGGCCAGAGGCATTGCTTTGCTAGGAGCAAGGGTGGCTCCCGGGGGGGGATGGGCACCTTCCTGAAAATTTCGGTGGAGGCTGACGCCCCCGCGAAGATTACGCCTCAGCAACCCTAACAGCAGGTCGTCTCAGCAGCAAGTCTCACTTTATCCAACGGGGAAGCCATTCTTAGGGCCGCAGCCTTCATGGTACGCACAGTTTACCTGGGAGTAAATCCCACTAAGTCAGTCAGTCAAGCTCTCAAGGTGTGCCAGAAGGACTGTCATGCACGCTTACGCAGTGTTCCCTCTAAGCTGAATTAGTGTGAGCTAGCTCACAGTTTTTAAGCCTCCGGCTCGCAGATCTTTGTGTCAGCTCAGGAAGGAGGGCTCCGGAGCAAACCGATTTATGCAGCAGCCAAATCGCTCGCTCACAACTTCAAAGCCAGCCGCTCACAAAGCAGCATTTCTGCTCACACGACTCCACAGCTTAGAGGGAGCCCTGCGGGCCAGCAGCAGCAAGCGGAATCCAATGGGGCTTACTCGCCAGTAAGGGTGCCTCGGGTTAGCGCCTTCGACGACGGCAGGCGGCTGCAGTCCGGGGGACAGACGCCCCGTGGGTCTTCTCCTCGCCCGGGAGCGCGGCGCTGGCTGGCCAGCGAGGAGCCATTCCGCCGGGAACGCCCCGGCCACTTCGCTCATGACTTCATCCGACGCGCGTCTCATTTTAGTCTCTCCCGGCCGCGAAGGCCAGAACGCCGGGCGGGCGGCTCTCAGTCCCCGGCCGAGACTCTGGCCGTCATCCTGGGGCGAGCGGCGGCTTTGGAGCAGGTGCCTTCTTCGACCTCCCGGTCCGCCCGCAGGCTGCCTCCTCCTCCGTGCGCCGGTTGAGGCCGAAGGCGGCGTCCGCCCGCGTCTCCTGCGGTCTTTCCCACCAGCCAACCCCCCCCCCCTTTCTGGTCTGGGCTGTCAGCCCGGGGGGAAGGCGATCCTTCCGCGCCGGGGGCTCCTCCTCAGCCTGCAGGGGTCAGCCGCGTCGCGAAGGCACTCCGGGCGCTCCGTCTCACGGTCCCGTCCTCGGCTGCAGCCACCGCCGCCGCCAGATTAAGAGGCCGGCGAACAAATGGGGACGCTTCTGGAAAGCAGCCAGAGCTTTTCCCTGCAGTCAGGGCTCGGCGGCGGGGGCGGGGGGATGCTCCCTCTAAGCCGTGGAGTCCTGGGAGCAAAAACTCTACTCGGCGAGCTACCGGCATTAAAGTGGTGAGCGAGCGATTTGGCTGCTGCATAAACTAGTTTGCTCTGGAGCCCCATCCTTCCCGAGCGGAGACAAAAATGGGTGCGCCGGAGGTTAAAAAAACGGTGAGCTAGCTCACACTAACTCAGCTTAGAGGGAACACTGGAGAGGTCCCTTTGAACACCCAAAAACCTTATGCTGGGAATCAGGGAATCAGCATTGAAAAAAGCCATGGAAGAAGAAGAAGAGGAGGAGAAGGAGGAGGAGATTGGATTTATACCCCGCCCTTCACTACCCAAGGGAGTCTCAGAGCGGTTTACAAACTCCTTTCCCTTCCCCTCCCCACAACAGACACCCTGTGAGGTAGGTGGGGCTAAGAGAGCTCTGACAGAAACT
>NW_015173235.1:10820-22004 GCF_001447785.1 Gekko japonicus | reverse complement strand
TGAGCTACCGGCATTAAAGGTGTGAGTGAGCGATTTGGCTGCTGCATAAATTAGTTTGCTCTGGAGCCCTCCTTCCTGAGCTAAGACAAAAATGTGTGAGCTGGAGGCTAAAAAACTGTGAGCTAGCTCACACCAACTCAGCTTAGAGGGAACACTGCAGCTCACACATAGCTCAAACTAACTTATGCAGTAGCCAAATCATTCGCTCACAACTTTAAGGCCAGTAGCTCACAAAGTAGGATTTGTGCTCACAAGACTCCACAGCTTAGAGCGAACATTGGTCCACAGCCCGGTCTCTGCATTTGGGGTTTGACCGTCCAACAAGAGAATCGGGGTGGCGCACAACCACCGCCTCCCCCCTCCCCTGTATCCTCGCCCCACCCCCGCGGAGTCGGGCTTGGCAGGGTGTTCTCGGCCTCAGATTGCCCCCCCCCCATCCCTGCCAGCTTCCTGGGAACTGGGATCCCAGCACCGACCTCGAGAGTGAAGTCCGATCGTTCCCTTCACACTAGTTTCTTCATGCACTTTCCAGACGTTTCCAAAGCACGGAAGGGGTTGGCGTGTCTTCGGGATCTGAACCGGTTTAATTCCATCAGGCGGATCCCCCAGTGAAGGAAACCGACCTGAATGCCCAATGATTTCGCCAGACGACTTCGGCGTGATCCTTAGGGCAACTAAAGAGCGGGGAAGGACTTCGCTTCCTTCTCTGGTGGGTAACTGAGCAATCCTAAACAACCGTCGTCAGAAATCCGTCCGTCCCGTCGGGTTTACTCCCAGGGAAGGCTTCTTAGGATCTCGCTGCCAGGGTTAGCTGTGAAGCTGCCTGAGAGCGACGAAAGGCCTCTCAGACTGGAAGTGTAGCTGACTTTTCGCTCACTCCACTTCGCCAACGTCTGGTTCGATCAATTCCGCCTCCTAGATCCGTATGAAAACCGGCAAACCCATTCCCCACCTCGGGAAACCCAGACCTTGCGTGCTTCATGCCACAGCGTGCTTCCAAGGAAGTCAGCCCTCGCCCACTTCACTGTGCTTCATTCCCAAGAAAGTGTGCAGAGAACTGAAACCTTCCGTGAGGATTTGTAATGTGAAGGATCTCTAGGGATGAAAAGGGTTACAGATCCAAGGTGACCCTAACCCTAAACACACACTACTCCATGGTTCCATTTAACTCACTGTTTAGAATTGCACTCTACAATTGGTTTATGTGGCCAAGGTAAAAGGTAAAGGTTCCCTTGCTCGAAAGCCAGTCGAATCCGACTCTAGGGTTGCGGTGCTCATCTCCGTTTCAAAGCCGAAGAGCCAGCGCTGTCCGAAGACGTTTCCGTGGTCATGTGGCCGGCATGACTAAACACCAAGGCGCACGGAACGCTGTTACCTTCCCACTGAAGTGGTACCTATTTATCTACTTGCAATTTCTTGCTTTCGAACTGCTAGGTTGGCAGGAGTATGTGACCAAACATGTGGCCAAATGTGGCCAGACATGGATGATGATGTGTTTCCACGGAGAAACTCTCGGGTAAGTGGGTGGGGCAATCCCGACCTCACTCCCCGAAGCGCATTTGTGAGAACATGCTAATAACCGAATTCTCCACGCATCCCACGAGCATCGCTCTGGTCGCCGTTAACATACAACAAAGTTTTAAAAGGAAACCTGCCAAAGTCCCTTTCTGCAATGCAGCATTTTTCGCAGTAGATGTCGCCTCTAATAAGTAAATAACCTGCCCTCTGAGTCTGTTCATTTAAAAGATACGGCAGCTCTTGTGAGGGCGAGGATATGGGATGGCCTAGATATTATTAATGACTCGAGACGATTTCCCTTACATTTCATTAATCGTCTGATACGTCCCCCTCCCTTCTGGCCATGTTTTTTCCTTTTTGGGGTGTTCAATGACCTCAATGCAAATAAACCTATCAGATGTGGCCAAATGACTGGCAATTTTTGTGAATGGAATACTCAGTGACTGGAGGATGACGTAATTCGGGAGCTTGGATTTCGTGGTCAGTCGTGGATTGGTCGTAGAGTGATAGCCGAGACCGCGATTGGCTGGCGAGTGTTCGCAGGACGCCTACACACTTTTACCCTGGCGGTAGATATAAAAGGGGGTAGTCGGACACTGAAGAACATCACGATTGAGAATCGCACAGCGGAGAGCCCTCCGTGTTCTTCCTGAAGACGCTTTGCACCCCAAGGTAAGCCTTTTCTTTCTTGTATCAATTGATGAATGGAATGGAAGCGTGCTGAGTCCTCCTTGCTGGCGGATAGCTTGCAAGACCCTCGTAGGTATGCTATCAGGCTGCATTTCGGGGGTGCCAAGTTGATGCTAGTTCTTGGACCGTGGATTGAGGGGCAAAATGAACGTTTCTGAATACTCAGGAGAGAGTAGAGCTTGACAGTTATACCATTTGCTCTTGGGAAAATGCATACATGATAAGAAAAGACGGTAGGCTCCAAATAATGTCAAAGAAGTGTCTCTGCTTTGTATATTGTATTTCTTTGTATGGGAAATGGCTCTCTTATTCTTACAGGACGTGTAGGTTTCGGCACATTTCCCGCTTTTTTTTTTTTTTTTAAAAAAAATCAGATCTGGACAATGAGAGTAATGTAAAGGTTACAACGCTTTACACCAGTGCTCCCTACAGTCACCAAGCCAGGGTATTTTTCATGGAGCAGGCTGTGTAAGTTGGTTGCAGCAGGGGCAACCGATAGGCTCCAAATAATGTAAAATAAGTGTCTGTGCTTTGTATATTGTATTTCTTTGTATGGGAAATGGCTCTCTCATTCTTACAGGACATGTAGGTTTCGGCACACTTCCCGGTTTTTTTTTTTTTTAATCAGATCTGGACAATAAGAGTAATGTGAAGGTTACAACGCTTTACATCAGTGCTCCCTACAGTCTCCAAGCCAGGGTATTTTTCATGGAGCAGCCTGTGTAAGTTGGTTGCAGCAGGGGCAACGAACAGTCTGGTGGTGCCACCTCAAAGACGACCGGGGCTTGTGGCATCAGGCTCAGGAAGGGAACGCAAAGGGTGTTTCACGCTCTCCTTCGCGCATGAGTGCACATCGGTGTGTGCGCGCTTGCAGGAAGCGCTGTTTTATCAAACGCGTCTATAACCAGAGAACCAATCCTGATAATGGATGATTCGATCGCACTATCTTGAGACAGTAAGCAAGCTCGTGGTTCGATATTCTGGCTAGGGTCATTATTTCATATGCATGGCGACGATCAAAAGCACTGATATTTTATCGAAATAAGAAATTATTCCCACCTGGTGACACAGGTTTACTTGATAAGGTTTGAAGTGTGCATAATTGATGATCATTTACTTCAACATGACGTTCTGAAGGATTACGGTTCCCTCCCAGGACAGCCTTCGTTTCCATTTAAAACGAAATATACAATTTTTCTATGCACCCGCCTTTGACGCTTAGAAGTCACATATCTCTTGTCACCTTTAACCGTTTTCTTTGACATCTCTTGTTCTCGGAGTGATCTGTGCTCCCAGAGGAACCGGATCTGTTGATTAAGTTCATTTGCACGTCTCCAGTCTCACAGCCGTCCATTCACTCCAGGACACCTCCAAATATAGGAACGGGTGGTGTGACTATCGCGGTAACAAGACCACACGGTCGAAAGAAAGGGACAGTCCAATGTACACTCCAGAAACCTCATGCCATTTTTGTGTCTAGGGGGAAATAACATCCTTCGCAGCCTCATATTTACTCCAGAGTCAGCCTCACGGTGTGGAGAAAGGCTTATTCCTTGGGGGTAGGGGGGATGGGAGTTGCGGCTCAAGTAGCGCGGCGGACGGCAGCGCGGAAGATGGCCACTCTTTAACGCCAGCCTTTCTTGCAGAGAGAACGCCACGGTCATGCTGAAGATTTCCTTTTTTCTCGCCGTCTACGCCTTGGTGGCTTGCCAGATGGATAACTACCAGGCAGTCCCCCTCAGGTAAGAGGCGGGAGGCTGTCGGTGGATACTACTTGAGATGACTCCGAGGCGATGTCGAGACGCTTGGGGGAAAAAACACAAGATAAAGTGATAGACCAGAGAGCGGCCAGGTCCTTTGATCGGAACGGGGGGGGGGGGAGGGGGGAGGTCTGTTTTGGTTTAGAAGGGGACCCAGCTGAGTGTCTCTGTGCGCTCCCAGAAGAGGGAAATGTACAAAGGTCTAAGCAAGAGAATGCGATCTACGGACTTGTTAACAATAAAGGTAAAGGTAAAGGTTCCCTTGCTCGAAAGCCAGTCGAGTCCGACTCTAGGGTTGCGGTGCTCATCTCCGTTTCAAAGCCGAAGAGCCAGCGCTGTCCGAAGACGTTTCCGTGGTCATGTGGCCGGCATGACTAAACACCAAGGCGCAGGGAATGCTGTTACCTTCCCACTGAAGTGGTACCTATTTATCTACTTGCAATTTCTTGCTTTGGAACTGCTAGGTTGGCAGGATTGTTAACAACACCGTTCAGCTATTTCTGTCCTACGCAGAGACGGGTAGTTAAGATGGGGGGGGGGCACTAGAAGAAGAAGAGAAGAGATTGGATTTATACCCCGCCCTTTGATACCCAAGAAAGTCTCAGAGCGGCTTACCAACTCCTTTCCCTTCCCCTCCCCACAACAGACACCCTGTGAGGCAGGTGGGGCTGAGAGACCTCTTGACAGAAACTGCTCTTTTTCAAGAACAGCTCTTATCAGAACTACGGCTTGCCCAAGGTCATCCAGCCAGGTGCGAGTGGAGGAGTGGGGAATCAAACCCGGTTCTCCCAGATTGGAGTCCACGCACTTCACTAGAGTTCCTGCCCTTCCCACTCCCCTCCCCCGACCTTCCAGTGGCGGGCAAAAACCCAGAGGCTCTAATGCGCATTCATGCACTGAATGCAGAAACGGGGATCGTCGTGACTCCGTCATAAATCGTACGTGTGGGTGGGCGCGCGGCAGGACTGCCAGAACCAGTCACACGCGTGTCTGCAGCGTTAACCCGGCGAGCGGAGGGGCCGGTGCATGCCTCCCCCCCTCCTCTCCAGCCCTTTAAGCGGTGACGTTTCCCTTCGTGCTGTTCCCACCTAGACCCGGCTTCGAGTCTGTGACGGACCGAGGGACGCTCGGCGAGTACGAGGCTCGCCGGTTGTTAAACGCGCTGGTGAAGGAATACGTCCAGATGACCGCGGAAGAGCTGGAGCAGGCGAGCGAAGGCAACAGGTAAGGAGAGCGCCCGGCTCGCGGGGCAGGAGTGGGAGTGGGGGGGTCTGCTCGGCGGGCGGAGATGTGGTGTGCAGACGGAGCTCTCGCTCGCACTCCCCGGGACGACCTTCCTCCCGGTTCTTGTTCTCCTCGCGGCCATCGTGATGCCGTTGACTGTGCCACGGGGGCCGTTTAGAGGGTCTGGTGCAAAGCTCCCTCTAAGCCGTGGAGTCCTGTGAGCAACAAATTCTACTTTGTGAGCTACTGGCATTAAGGTTGAGAGCGAGCGATTTGGCTGCTGCATCAATTAGTTTGCTCCGGAGCCGTCCTTCCTGAGCTGAGACAAAAACTGTGTGAGCCGGGGACTGAAAAACTGTGAGCTAGCTCGCACCAACTCAGCTTAAAGGGAACACTGGCTCTGGTGGGGTTTCGCATTTTTCATTTCTTGATTGATTTTCGTTAGTCACTCACACGTGAGTTACTTTCCCTTAAAACAAACAAGGCTGTGAAGTTGAAAAGAGAGAGGGGGTTGTAGGAAAGTGGGACGGCAAGAGAGGTACGTTTTGACTTTCTTCCCTCCACCACCGGTAGAAACGTACAGAGCCCACCCAGTTTCTCCCGTCGTGATAGAGAGTGCATGCCGCTGGGAGACAGGATGGAGGCGACTGGGGGGGGGCGAGGGCCAGCCTTTCCGTGCACGCAGCGCCCCCTTCCCTCTCGAGGCCGAGGCTTGCAACTGCACTCGCACAATGAACTCTCCTTCGCAAAGCATGATGATGAATCACAGCATGCCAGAGGAGATGAATTGTCCACAGCATGCCAGAGGAGATGAATTGTCCCCCCCCCGGCCGGGATTGCTAATGACCAGCATCCACCCACATCCTTCCCCGCCCCCTCCAAACCCCCCACAACAACTAACACGCCTGCTTGAACGACTGGAGGCAACTCACGTCCTTCTCCCCATTTCCCTTCTGGTTGACCTATTGCATGGTAACGCGCGGGAGTTGCAGAGGGGTCGTTTCATTTGCCTACTGATAACATGTTGTCTCTGGTTGTGGTCTCGTTAAGGCTGGAGGGGCTGGGGGTAAGGCATGACCGTGCATGGTTTTCTGTTACTGGTTTGGCATGTTTTTCCCCTTTGCAGCTTGGATAGACCTATTTCCAAACGCTGTGCCAACCTGAGTACTTGTGTTTTGGGCAAACTGTCTCAAGAATTGCACAAGTTGCAAACTTACCCTCGTACTGACGTCGGGGCTGGAACGCCTGGCAAGAAAAGGAATGTGCTGAATGACCCGGAGAGCGAACGCTATGCAAACTATGCGGAAGCCCTCGGAAGCAACTAGATACGCAGACGTCCTCTCCTCCTCCTCCTTTTCTTTTCCTTCTTTTAAAAACTTGATGCATGTGGATCTAACCTTGATAGCTAACTTTCTGTTATGTTCTTTTGAGTCTATTTTGGAGAGGGCTTGCTGGAGTGGAACGTCAGGTTAGGAAGTTGAGGAACAGGACACACATATACCATGTTGGGGCTGGGGGCTGGGGGGGAGGGGTTAGGGGAGAAATATATACCAAATCCAATGAATTAGAATAAGTAGCATTTTGCCTCGAGATTTCAACTGGTTTCCCTAGATGTTTATTTTACAACTAATAACCTTCTGATTTCTGGCTACTCACTGTAAAAAAATAAATAAATATTTATTTCATGCCTGCCCATGCAGCTGTTCAATAAACCTATTTTTCTATAAGGATCAGGTCTATTTTCTAATTATGAGTTATTTCTTAATGAATCACTTGTATCTTCATTGTAGGGGTTCTAGGCATAGCTTTAACAGTTTCTCAGCACAGGAGAAAAGTCACATAAGGTGAAAGTTTGCTTCAGTAATTTTTTTTTCAGACAGTAAAAATCTGCTCTGTGCAGTATCATGCCTATGTGCGCCAATGAAGTCAGTGAGAAAGTTCTCATTGATTTTAATGCCTTTTCACCATCTATTCAGTCACTACATATCATAAAACACAATACCAAATTTGCCAATATTAGAACTTACACCTAGTAACAAATGTGTTATTGTGCTGGAATTTATCCAGGTAAGAACTTTAATATTTTATTCCTATTTAATTTGCATTTTATTGCTTGAATCTGTGTGGTATACAGGAGAAACTTAGAATGGGAGCGTTTACATATACCTATTTTTTAGAACTTGATGGACATTCCAATCCCTAGCATCTCCAGTTAAAAGGATCTGGCACTGAAGTCTTTTTCTTATATTGTTTGCATCATTAAATATAGAAGTTGAATAGTTTTCTATCAATGACGCAGGCCTTAATTGTGGGTAGATCAAATCAATGCCTGATCTCAAGGATTGGGTTAGATTAAAGGTTGCAATCTCACCCATGTTTACCTGAAGTATCAAAGTGATTTACTTCTGAATAAATGTAACTGAATCAGACTGAAGTCAGAATTCCTTTTCAAGTTCTAAACTACTGTTATTTGCTGATACTAATTAGGCTCACAGACTGTTCATTGTTGTAAAAATAGAAGAATGAGGCCTCAACAATATTTTGGAACAGAACTAGACACTTGCAAGAAAGTATAAAGCAAATGTCATAGCTATTAAAGCAATGGAAGTCCACTATGATTTTGAAGCTAAGAGAACATAAAAAGGTAAAGGTTCCCTTGCTCGAAAGCCAGTTGAATCCGAAGAGCCTGCACTGTCCAAAGACGTTTCCGTGGTCATGTGGCCGGCATGACTAAACACCAAGGTGCACGGAACGCTGTTACATTCCCACTGAAGTGGTACCTATTTATCTACTTGCAATTTCTTGCTTTCAAACTGCTAGGTTGGCAGGAGCTGGAACTAGAGACGGGAGCTCACTCCGTCATGTGGCACCCGGGTCTCGAACTGCTGAACTACCGACCTTCCATAGCCTGCAGTTCAGCATCTTAACCACTTGAGCCACCGCAATCCTTTAGATGTATTAATGTTTGTATACAATAATAATATATAAATAAGATGCTTTTGGAAACAAAAGTTGGTACTTGAGACAATAACTTTTAACTGTTTATTTGGAAAAGCAGTATAACAGCACAGAAGAGGGCGTGTAACACGGCAACCTGTGTGACCCATCGCTTGGCAGACTTCCTGAGTAGGTCAGGAGGAGTGGGCAAGAGCAACTTTGTACCTACCAACGTGGGAGCAAAAGCTTTTGGCAGGCGAAGAAGAAATGTTCAGATGTAATCTGCTAAATGACCCCTGGAATATGGTAAACACCTCCTAGGCCTCAGTCGGCAGCATCAGTGATACTGATTTATATACATCTCAATCCATAGTTTGATGATTTATGTAGTATGAAACCTGTATCTTATTTAAATGAGAAACCAAGCCTCCAATGCACTCAGGGGCTTCAGGATTTCTCTTTCTTTTCAATCGATAAACTGCACTTTTTTTTTTTTTGCAAATTGGATGGCTATTATCTGATAAAGCAATTGGAAGACAATGCAATTGTGGCCATATTTGACCTTTAATGTTTTCTGGCATATGCATGGCAGAAATCAATATCTTTATGTCTTGATGTGCAGGCTTAATAGTCTACAGATTGAGAACTGAAATGTATAGATTGGGAAAGTACCGAAAGTTACAGAATGAAATTTTACTTGTTGACTAACAGATATGGCACTTGTACATCTTCACAAGTAATGTGGGCAGTTTCTTTTTCTAATCTTGGTATTCCTTGTAATAAACATGACTTTGTTCGCATCTTAATCTCTATTGCCATTTCATGACTAGTAAATGGCGTGGGAAATATCATGGGTTGGGCAGGGTTTTTTTTTTAATGGTGTCTGTACATGAAGGCTGGACTCCAACCGTTCTCTTGCCCTACCACTGCAACCCAAGATTAGTTTGGCAGGAGGAGGATAAAGTCTCCCTTCACTTTTGCATATTTCTCTACTCTCTCCCTGTCTCACATCGTGCTGACTACTCTTTACTTCATTGGGCAAAAATAATATACATGATGGTGCTGATGCAGAGAAATTTTACTCCCTGTAGGGTGCTTCTATTTTTTTTTTAAATATTATGCTACCCGAGAGGAAACATTTTAGGCAAATGATATAATCTTGAATACTCTTCTGTAGAAAGGTAAAGTAAAGGTAAAGGTTCCCTTGCTCGAAAGCCAGTCGAATCCGACTCTAGGGTTGCGGTGCTCATCTCCGTTTCAAAGCCAAAGAGCCAGCGCTGTCCGAAGACGTTTTCCGTGGTCATGTAGCCGGCATGACTAAACACCAAGGCGCACGGAACGCTGTTACCTTCCCACCAAAGTGGTACCTATTTATCTACTTGCAATTTCTTGCTTTCAAACTGCTAGGTTGGCAGGAGCTGGAACTAGAGACAGGAGCTCACTCTGTCATGCGGCACACTCGGGTCTCGAACTGCTGAACTACCGACCTTCCACAGCTTGCAGTTCAGCATCTTAACCACTTGAGCCACCGCAGCTCTGTAGAAAAGGAGATAGTAAATGGTGGCTGTTGAAGAGATGGTACTTGGTGAGGCTGTAGCAGGGATAGGAAGGAGGTAGGAAGGAGCTCCAAGTCCCAGCCAGATAATTCTCAGCCTCCCCCACATCGTCCTCGCCAAAACCATTTAATTCACTTCTGTTCAGTTCGATCTTATCAGCAAGACAATATGCTTGAGCACAAGAAAAACAAATTATCTTGCTACATATATAATAAGTTGCCTGACTTTCTAATTTCCTGCTACTCTGGATTGCTAGAAGGAAAAATGCATTTGGAAACAATGATATTATTCATGATAGTGCTCATGCTTAAACAGATCTTACAGTGCAATCCTGTGCAGAGTTACTCCAGTCTAAGTCCATTGAAATGAATGGATTTAGATGGGAGTAACTCTCTTTAGGATTGCAATCTCCCATTTACAGTGATATAAACAAAGACATTTAAAAACTGATTTATACATCATAAAGTCAATGTTTATTATCTGAAGATAAACACGAGCAGTGTAATCCTAAACAGAGTGACACCTTTCTCAATCCATTGGATTCAGTAGGATTAGAAGTCTATATCTCTGTTTAGGGTTCATCTAGAGTCACATTTTAGCCCCTATATTCTTCCCTACTTTTTGTACATAGAAATCCCAGTTATTCTCATCTCCCACTGGAACGTCTCTGCCTGTCTTTCAATATTTATATTTAATGACCAAGTAATGAAGAGTTTCCGGTGACAAATACTGAAACCTCTGATTTGGTTTCTTTCAGGTTGCCATGAAACTGAGCAGTGAACTCCTTTTAATTTCTCTTGAAAGCAACTTTCTTCCATAAATCAAGTTGGCTGAATAGAAGATTCGTTTTTGCATCCTTCTAATATTGAAGAATTGTTTAATTTAATTTTAAAACAAAAACATTTCTGTTATATAATATATATTTATATACCAAGATAATTATTCAAATTAAATTATTGTATATTCTTTTTATATGCAGTTCTATTTCAAATAAAATGTGACAGCATCTATTTATTTATTTATCTTCTAGCATACCTGTGAAATATGACCCATGCTATTTATCTTGGCGATATTGCCAAATCTCGGGGATTACACTAAATTGCTGCCTATCAAGGCATATCTGTAAGATATGGTGTGCTGTGCCTTGATGTAAAACATTTAACTGACAATTGTATAGTATGTTTCAAAGATACTTAAATATTGTATCATTTGTGAATTTATGCAAGATTAAAAAAAGTATTTTAGATACACATGGATTGAGAAACTGCTCTTTCATTTAAACTTTTTTATTGTTAGTTATTATGTAGTTTTGTGAAGTAGCTGGGAAGGAGGGACCACTGTTGGATCCAGAATCAAGACGGCTTTGGTCAATTTCAATAGGGCACTTTGGTGATTTACTTAATTATTGACGCTCAGAGGTCATTTCGGGGCGGATCGCGGGGGATCGCAGTTCCCCCGGGTGAGGTGCGGGGGGCGGGGCACATGATGAAGCCCCGCCC
>NW_015173235.1:0-10677 GCF_001447785.1 Gekko japonicus | reverse complement strand
CGGCCTTGCAGGTCCACCGCCGGGCCCCTCATGGGGCTCGGCAGTGGAGCTGCAAGGCCGGCGGTGGCGGACGGGACCGTTGGGGGTGGTGTGTGTGGCCTTATGACACACTTCCGGTGACGTCAGGGAGTGTGGCATATGCTAATGAGTTACGCTAATGAGTTCCCCTAGTTCTTTTTCTACAAAACGACCCTTGTTGACGCTGTAGGATATTAATTGGTAACAATATTTTAAAAGCTTAGAACCAAGAAATTATCATTATCTTGTAGGAAATTATGTATGTAATGACAACTTTTTGTTTCATGGGTGCGAGTAGGTCAGTGAAATCACAATCATGACAATCTCCACAATAATATTAACCTGGAGAAACCTATGGCTTGGATCCAGACTAACATTTTCATGGATGCACGGACTTCCACTTGATAAGCATGATTTCCCCCCTTCCTGCAGCAACTTGAAATGCTCCTGAAAATCCTATTCGGGAGGAGGGGAGGGTGTTCTCTCAAAGGATATGTAGCACTTCCTTACACGGTTTGAGGCTGGAAAACCATGCTCCACAGGCAGAAGTGCTCATGGAAACTTTACTGTGGACCCAAGCCCAAGTTTCCATTTGGCATTGACAGCGAGGGTGTAATATGGGGATGGAGAAAATGCGTGCTTATCAAGCATCACAGGGAAACAGCATCTTTATCCGTTTTGCATTAAGATTGCAGGCCTAAACAAACTTAGATGGAGTTAATCATATTGAGCTAAGCATAGCTTGTGACAAACGTTCTTAAGGATGTAGAGTATAAGAAATGAACCTGATGAGGTAAAAGTACAAAAAAGATCTAAGATGCAGGATAAAACTTCTTTCAGTTTGTAGGACACACTCTTCATGTGACATTTGTCCCTTGGATATGAATTTCAACAGGGCCTCATCCTAAGTATTTTTTATAGGATCCAGACTTCCTTGTCTGAGAGCTGGAAGCAAAGCTTGACAGCTGGGAAAAGTCTAAGGACTCTGTGAAAACAAAGTGCAAAAATAGACAAAAAATTGCCTTTTTAGTGCATGCTAGATATTCATTCAGGCCACTAGTCTACAGTTGATGCAATCTAATCCCGAGGTGAGCTCCATCTGCAAATAGTAAAGATGTTCTGCCCTTGGTGAAAAGATAACTTTCTGAATTGCCTGCTCCATTATCAGATCACTTAGCATTGGGCATTGTCCTTGGACTGAGCTTCAGTATACAGCATCTTTTTGTATGCTACCTACATATTAACACAAAATAGCTGGTATACCAAGGTTTTTTTTTTTCCATAGAAAGAAGCCAGGAAGAAATATTTCTCCAGTCAGTGGATGGAGCTCAGTGTCCCACCTAACCATTTTACACTGTGCTGAAGCTGCAGTGGAATTTGGTTTAGGATTCTTGCACTTAAGTTTCTACTGGACCCACTATCTCTGTACTTGTTTGGTGACATAGTGCTTGCAAGTATTTATAGATCATCAAGTGCCTTTCCAGCCTATGGGTTGGATCCAGCCAGGTTTTCTACTGGGTGACAACCAGATAAGGGATCTTTTTTTTTGACTATGCATAAACTATCCTGGGAATCATGAGACCAGCAAGGACCAAAGCCATGTAAAACGGAGGCTGTAGTAACAAGACTAAGTGAAAAAGCTGTCTGGATCCGACACTATTGTTTTATGGCACAATAAATTGATAATTATAATTTATTTGATGCATTGATTCTAGACATCTTGAGCTAGAAAAGGAGAAACCCCCTCCCATTCCTAGCTTCTATTTAATATTTTTATACCACCTTTTCTGCCAATGCATTCAAGGCAGTTTACAGGTTTAACAATAGTTTATAAAGCAAAAGACACAAAAGTAAAGGAAACTGTGTGGGAGGGAAGGAAAAAAACAAGCAAACTGAGGTACCAGTTCTTACATCAGGGATACATAGTATACGTAGGATGGTTATTGTTCCAGACCTCATCAGTTTTAATTCTTTTATCATATTATTTTTATGTTTACTGAATTTATGTCTTCTCCCCCCCACCATCATTCTCATTTTTTCTCTTCAAAGATGGTTATTTTGCTGGCGCAACCTGCCTGGATTGTAGGTTATAATTCATCTTTAGAAGACCAGTTCCCCTTTGTAATTAGGGGAGAACTTTCAACTATCAGACTGTATCTGCCTCTGTCCAGAAGTGCCTTCTAGGCAGGGCCGGTGCCAGATTTTTTGAGCCCGAGGCAAGGCCAACCACTTGTGTCCCTCCCCCCAACTATCAGCTTTCAAAATCAGATGAATTGTAGGAAAAATGAAAAGCACAAAACTTGAAATGGCTATTTTTTAAAAAATTGCAAGAATAAGTAATACAACAATCTTTGATTTTCTTTCTCAAACAGAAAACAGTTTTAGCAAACAAATCACAAGTCATTTTGAATAATCCTGGGAATTGTGATGTTAAAATTTAAGGCTCTTGAATGTTTCCGTTTTAGGAATATCTAAATCTCATTTTGCGTGCCCTTTCCTTTGCACATTTTGTCACTAATTCCTTCAGGTCAAGTGCTGATGCTTCAACGTGTTTATTAATTTAGCTTGCCATCTCTCAGCCACCGGATTAGGACTAGGACTAGGTTTACAAAAATTAAAAAGGTAAAGGTTCCCTTGCTCGAAAGCCAGTCGAGTCCGACTCTAGGGTTGCGGTGCTCGTGTCCGTTTCCAAGCTGAAGAGCCAGCGCTGTCCGAAGACATTTCCGTGGTCATGTGGCCGGCATGACTAAACACCAAGACGCACGGAACGCTGTTACCTTCCCACCGAAGTGGTACCTATTTATCTACTTGCAATGTCTTTCTTTCTTTCTTTTTTTAAACACACAGTTCTTTATTGAAATTTTCCAAATAAAATCCACATATACAGCTATATCCTCGCGAGGATAAGCGAGGCAATGTCTTGCTTTCGAACTGCTAGGCTGGCAGGAGCTGGAACTAGAGACGGGAGCTCACTCCATCATGCGGCACACTCGGGTCTCGAACTGCTGAACTACCGACCTTCCACAGCCTGCAGTTCAGCGTCTTAACCACTCGAGCCACCGCAGCTCAAAAATTACAAGAATGCAAAAGAAAGTATCAAACACCTGTGGCTGAGATCATCTACTGCCAGCCATACTTGCTGAGTCCCAGGGCATTGCTGACTTGTAAGTAGGGCATTAATATAGCTTTAGGGAAGGATGTGGGAGCAGTTGCAAATTTTTTAGTGTAGAGTTATTTTTTCCCTGCACTTGCTCCTCTGCAGAAATTATGCTCTGCACATTGCTACAGCAGAATTTCCCTACTTTCCTCCTCTTTCTTGCAGCCATGAAGCTGTCTTTCTGCCCATTTCTTTCCAGACACAGTCCATAGGCAGAAATTTTTTTTAGTGGAGGGGCAAACGAGTACAATGGTGGTCCACCTATAATTATTTATTCACTTTATTTATTTATTTATACTTTATTAGTTATTTACCAGTTTTCTACTTGAGATTCAAGGTGGATTACATGGTATTGAACATTGTAATCAAATAGCATATGAGATGTGACTAGGACTAGGTTTACAAAAATTACAAGAATGCAAAAAAAGAAGTATCAAACACGCTATGTCAAGCAATGCAGAAAATAGAATTACAAAAAATGAAAACAATGCTCTAAGAGCATGATAGAACATTCAACAAATCAATAATATACAGCACACACTGTGGCATAGACTACAGTCCTGTTCTCTATAAGCTTTATAAAAATGCCCTCCCAAGAAACTATGAGAGCCTTCTTCCAAGACAGGCCCAAAAGAGACAACAGCAGAACACCACTAGTGGTCACATACAGCTCTCAGCTCAAAACAGTTAAACGCATCATCAGCAACTTACAGCTTCTACTAGATAATGACAGCTTTCTTTCACAACTACTGGGGGGTCAAACCTCTTCTAGCACACAGACAGCCCCCCAATCTCAAACAACGACTCACCCACAATAGTACAAAGATCTAATTTGAACCTGGACATTGGTACCAGAGCGATGCCAACTTTGCTGCCACATACACCCAGATTCTTTTCTAAGTGAACAAACATAGGCTCAAGCAACAGCAGCATGATCCCTGAGGTGCCCACAGGTGGGATCCTCTCCCAGCAACTTTCAATCTTCAGAGCAAACACAAAACGCCACAACCCTCCCCTCTGTGAATAAGATTCCTGTAGGTTAGCATATATTAGCCAAATAAGATTTGCGCTCACTTACCTCTGGACCTAAATTTCTTATTATGTGTCTCCTGTCAAAAATAATTTCCCCAGCAATAAGAGTTCTACAGGACTATTGTGAAACACTGTCCTGTTCTTCTCTCTTTTTCTTTACATTCTTCTGAACCTGCTACACCTTTATTATCCCTTCATTCCTTAATCTCACTCTCTGCTTTACTGCAACATGATTTCACTCCCCCCTCTTCTGCTAACTGTGAATTCTGTTCTAGTCAACAGCATAGAGAATTCACCCTTGGAAGATTTATGGCAGGATTCCCACTGTTTACCTCAACTTCCTCCTTTTTTACTAGAAAATTTGCATCTGATAGATGTGTGACAGATTTCACACCCATATGCTGATTGTCAGTTCTGCTCCTTTCTGAGGTCTGCACCCTAGGTGTCTGTCTAGTTGGCCTAATGGTATTACCAGCCCTGATTCCAGGTTCAGTGAGTACTTTTCTAAATAGCCCAGAAAGCTTAAGCAAGTAAGCAATGTTATACTATTGGTAAAGGCAACTTACCCATTTCTTTAATTCACTGCTACCTAAATTGAACCCTATGAAAATTAGGATAACCCTCTTTTTTGCCATCAAGTCACAGCTGACTTATGGTGATCCCATGGGACTTTCAAGGCAAGAGACATTTGGAAGTGGTTTTCCATTGCCTGCCTCTGCATCTGCCTTTGACTGCCTCTATCCCTGATATTCCTATGTGATCTCCCATCCAAATACTGACCATGGTCGACCCTGGTTAGTTTCTGAGATCTGAAAGGATCAAATTAGCCTGGACTATCCAGGTCAGGGTCTCATAGAGTTTCATTATTCCAGTGATTTTCACAAGGTGGCTTGGACACACCAGTGCCCCATGAGAAAGCTGAAGTGTGCCTTGAAAGACTGAAGTGCCATATTGGAAACACCCAATATTATCAGACAGGGGAGTTGCAAGACTGATCCTCCTCACTCTATCAATATAAAGGCAGTGATATTATCCCTAGGAACATACTATGATGCATATTGTGCTACAGCTGACAGGTATGGAGGAATCCCAGAAATGTCATATTTGATGGAACATACAGTTACTTATTTACACAAAGGCACCCGTCAGTCCAGGAATAACAGCACTGCAGTACATGAGAAGTCCTGAATGTGAATGAATCAGAGATGACAACTGATCCCCAGAAAAGGTCTACTAAATGGATGCAAGGAAGTCTGGAAACAAGGTCTCACCCCCAAAATTGTGTGGATTCATATATGAGAGAAGAGAGAGAATTCCCCTGTGTGGGATGTCATCTGTCTCTTGGGTGACAGAATATCTGGAAATCAAATCTGTAGAAGACAGCAAAGCTGTCACAAGGTTAGTGTTTTGACGGCTTGCAGGTACTCCAGATACCTCCAATAGCAAGTGTTTTGCCCCTTCAAGATAATGATATCAGGTCTCCAACAGCTTGTTATCTGCTATCCCATAGCTGCTTTTGACATGCAGAAAAGAGAAATATAGGGGGATGGAAGAAGATCTTGGAACTTTCCAGTTATTTAGGATAATAGTGTCCTAAGCACAACATCACAGGCACCCTGTTCCTGAATAAATCAAAATCCATCCGACCAATTTCTGCACAACATGGGGACCTGCAACTAGGGACATTGCCTTGGAATTCATAGACAGAGTGAAAGCATAGACTCCATTGTTCTTCTGTGCTGTGGTTCCACCCCAGTATCCTAGTTTCTCATTCCTTGGCCAGACTTTGGTGTGTAGCTGTATATGAAGCACTGCCTGTTCCTCCATTCTCTGTGAATGGCATTCACACAGCCAGCCAGGCATCAATCTGTATCCATTGAAGTCACCTAGGAGCATTATATGATTTAGTTCGTCTTTTTGTTACTCACACTGGCCAAACCAGAACTGGTACAGGAGTTTCAAGAGGTGTCCAGAGCCAAATGCTGGAAGCATGTACCGTATGTCGGATTGCATACTAGCTTTCCCCACTCTCTCTTCCCTCTCCAGCTGTGTGTTGTGTGCCTGCAGCTTTCCTGCTTCCCATATCTACTGCTGCAGAAGAAAGGGTTGGAACACTTTCCCTATGAGGAAAGGTTAAAGCGCTTAGGGCTCTTTAGCTTGGAGAAAAGACGACTGAGGGGTGACATGATCGAGGTTTATAAGATTATGCATGGGAAAGAGCAGGTAAAGAAAGAGGTACTTTTCTCCCTTTCTCACAATACAAGAACTCGTGGGCACTCCATGAAACTGCAGAGCGGTCGGGTTAGAACGGATAAAAGGAAGTACTTCTTCACCCAAAGAGTGATTAACACATGGAATTCACTGCCACAGGAAGTGGTGGGTGCTACAAGCATGGACGGCTTCAAAAGGGTAACTTGTTCATTAATGATTTGGAGATGGGAGTAAGCAGTGAAGTGGCTAAATTTGCGGATGATACAAAGTTGTTCAGGGTGGTGAAAACCAGTGAGGATTGTGAGGCACTCCAAGGGGATCTGTCAAGGATGGGCGAGTGGGCGTCAACATGGCAAATGGGGTTCAATGTGGCCAAGTGCAAGGTGATGCACATTGGAGCCAAAAATCCTAAATATAAATACACATTGATGGGGTCTGAACTGGCAGAGACTGAGCAAGAGAGAGATCTTGGAGTTGTAGTGGATAACTCACTGAAAATGTCGAGACAGTGTGTGACTGCAATAAAGAAGGCCAATGCTATGCTGGGGATTATTAGGAAGGGTATTGAAAACAGATCAGCCAATATAATAATGCCCCTATATAAATCAATGGTGAGACCTCATTTGGAATACTGTGTGCAGTTCTGGTCACCACACCTTAAAAAGGATATTATAGCTTTGGAAAAAGTGCAGAAAAGGGCAACTCGAATGATAAAAGGGTTGGAACACTTTCCCTATGAGGAAAGGTTAAAGCGCTTAGGGCTCTTTAGCTTGGAGAAAAGACGACTGAGGGGTGACATGATCGAGGTTTATAAGATTATGCATGGGAAAGAGCAGGTAAAGAAAGAGGTACTTTTCTCCCTTTCTCACAATACAAGAACTCGTGGGCACTCCATGAAACTGCAGAGCGGTCGGGTTAGAATGGATAAAAGGAAGTACTTCTTCACCCAAAGAGTGATTAACACTTGGAATTCACTGCCACAGGAAGTGGTGGGTGCTACAAGCATGGATGGCTTCAAAAGGGAATTAGATAAGCATATGGAGCAGAGGTCCATCAGTGGCTATTAGCCACAAGGTATAGCTAGGGGCTCTGGGGCAAGTGATGCTCTGTCTTCTTGGTGCTTGGGGGGGGTCAACAGTGGGAGGGCTTCTAATGTCCTGGCCCCACTGCTGGACCTCCTGATGGCACTGGTATTTCTGGCCACTGTGTTACACAGAGTGTTGGACTGGATGGGCCTTTGGCCTGATCCAACATTGGCGTCTCTTATGTTCTTATGTTCTTAAGCACTCCACTGTCTGCTGACAGGGATAGCAGGGGGAGTGGTTGACTAATGTGAGATGATGTGTTCATCACTTTAGGATACTGTCTATTTAAATGCCAAGGGGGAGGGCAAGTCAGAGCTGACCTGAGGGTTTGGTGGACCTTCTGGAGGGTGCTCTGAGCACAGTAGACTTCTTAGGGATTGTCAAATAGCTTGGTGAGTGCAGCCTGGAACAAATCCCAACTAGCAAGCATTCGGTGCTCCTGCAGTAGCAAGGATGTACCCCAGGCTAAAGTTTCCCTTTTCTTTATCCATAGGATATGCCTGGGGCTATAGTTTTGCTGTTGTTCAGTCGCACAGTCGAGTCTGACTCTTCGCGACCCCATGGACCAGATCCCGCCAGGCCTTCCTGTCTTCCACCGTCCTCCGGAGTTTGCCTAATTTCATGTTCATTGAACATAAGAACATAAGAACATAAGAACATAAGAGACGCCAATGTTGGATCAGGCCAAAGGCCCATCCAGTCCAACACTCTGTGTCACACAGTGGCCAGAAATACCAGTGCCATCAGGAGGTCCAGCAGTGGGGCCAGGACATTAGAAGCCCTCCCACTGTTGACCCCCCCAAGCACCAAGAAGACAGAGCATCACTTGCCCCAGAGCCCCTAGCTATACCTTGTGGCTAATAGCCACTGATGGACCTTTGAGGTCTTCTTCACTTTCTGCCATTAGAGTGGTATCGTCTGTATATCTGAGGTTGTTGATCTTTTCCCCAGCAATCTTAATTCCTGCTTGTGATTCATCCTGGCCAGCATTTCGCATGATAAGCATTTTTCTTATATTAAATAAGCAAGGTGACAATATACATCCTTGTCGTACTCCTTTTCCTATGCTAAACCAATCAGTTGTTCAAACATTAATTTATGCTGGGTGAGAATTTGTCTGGGGCACCATCAAACTGGGAATCTTTGGTCAGAGAATGAAGTTTCACGCTCTGTAAAATGGGCTGGTCGAGCCAGCCTGTTCAGTACGCTTCTGTACCAATTGCCCACAGAGCTGTCAGTTCTCTGTTTACAGGGTGCTGCCCTGTTCTGAAAAGCTTGAACAGGAGTTGCTGGAGACTACCCTCTATGAAGTTCTGATACCAAACTGGAGAAGAACATGAGGAGTCTGAGCAAACTGTTTGATGATGAGGTGCATGGCAGTTTGGACACAGTAGTAGAGTCCAAGTCAGGTTGGAGGTCATAAGAACATAAGAACATAAGAGACACCAATGTTGGATCAGGCCAAAGGCCCATCTAGTCCAACACTCTGTCACACAGTGGCCAAAAATACCAGGTGCCATCAGGAGGTCCAGCAGCGGGGCCAGGACGTTAGAAGCTCTCCCACTGTTGGCCCCCCCAAGCACCAAGAAGGCAGAGCATCACTTGCCCCAGAGCCCCTATCTATACCTTGTGGCTAATAGCCACTGATGGACCTCTGCTCCATATGCCTATCTAATTCCCTTTTGAAACCGTCCATGCTTGTAGCTGCCACCCTCAGGTCAGGTTAATCAAGGATCAGAAGCAGACAAATCAATTGAGTATGGCAGAAGAATGGTAAACATTAAGTGAGGAATGGGAGCCAGTAAGGCATTTCAAGGAGAGGGCAAAGTATAAGCAGCAAGTTAAATAACTGGTTAGTGGGGGTGGCGTGGATGAGAGACGTCTTCTTTTTCTTCCCACCATTTTATGCTGAAAATCTCTACCCACCACCTTCAGTTTTGTCTCACCTAAAGAAAAAACACACAGATACCATCTGTACGGGATACAGTCTACCAATAAACTTTACCTTAAAGCCATCTGAGAAAGACTTGTCAAGTGCTGACCAGCATGCTGATTCTACTAATGGCAGACCTGGTACTGGATGCAGTATTTTCAGGTGACACATTGTGCGACTGTGATTCTGGGGAAGTTGTTTTGAAATGACATTTTAGGGAACTTACCAGGGGGTCTCTCAGTGATCAGCAATTGTGAACATCTTGTCCTGAAAGATAATCACAACAGAGTCCATCTCCAGTCGCTGGACAGTACCAATGTGTTCCAAATACCCTCTCAGTTGATATGGGATGGTGGCAAAGTTCAATGCGAGCTAATTGTGAGCTTTGAACATGCTCCAGAATAGTCTGTAATATTCAGAGGCTCAGAAGCTAAAAGGTTCCTAATAAGACTAGTCAACATGGGAATGGTATGCTAACAGAAAATTGGAAAACTGCTTGGCCTTGGATGCTGGATGACATACTTTTGGGGAAAACTGTTTCCTCACAGCCTCTGCAGAGCCTTTAGAGAGCAGTGGCTGGGTGTGAGGTCCCCACAGCAACAACGAAGTACATGCTTGTAGAAAGGTTTTACTTTTATTGAAGCTAAAGGTGCATTGACAGGAACACTGTTCAGAATGACTTGTAATCAAAGAGCATGTCAGGATATAGTACATTCAAACCAGCACGGCCCAATTGCGGGAGTTCCCACGCGCGGCATTAGGCCTGAGAACTAACGGTACTAATAAGCATAGCAGTTAAAACTTCCCATAACTCATGCGAGGGATAACCCAAGAAACTTCTCTAGCAGATCTCCTCCTGCGGCCTTGAAAGATACGTGTTGCTGCGGCAAAGCAATTAAGTGCAAGGAAAGGAATGCACATGAAAGTGAAAGCAGAAAAACACTTGGCAGCTTGCTGACACTGGGGTATGGGGACTGGGGAGAGGACACATTATGTCACAGGCCTCCGAGTGCCTTCATGGAAGTCAATAGTGGCGGGAAAGTCTTGTCTTTACTGATGCCAGTTTCCCCAGCTTTTAGGCTGTCAGGCAGAAAGGTGGCATATACATTCTTCATATAAATTAATATACGCAATCGCTGATAAAATATAAGAAAAATTCTTTGCAAGTTGGTTGGTACTCTCTAGGGGAGTATCCTTCTCCACTTCTAGTTTAGCACGACAATGGAATATCAGTTGTCCGG
>NW_015173234.1:172522-179006 GCF_001447785.1 Gekko japonicus | reverse complement strand
TGTTGTGGGGAGAGGGAGGGAAAGGGATTCCATAATTTAGAGGGAAGTTTGGCTGCCACACTGTGTACCCAATCCAGACCAGGGCCTTCAATAGGGTTCCCAAGTACTTACCGTGATCCGGCGAGGGAAACATGCTCCCCGGCCGGACCATTCCTCCCTGTAACACAGCATTCCGTCGCCAGGAAGTGACACTGGGCGACGCTCTGGCAATGGGTTGAAAACTCGATGGTACCATCGAGTTTCGAGCCCCATTGCCAGAGCGTCACCCAGCGTCACTTCCTGGCGATGACATGGTGCGGCACGTCTGTTGTCCCCGCAGGAATGATCCTGCGAAGACGTCTGTGTTCTCCGCCGAATCACGGTAAGTACTTGGGAAGCCTGGCCTTGAAGCAATTTTTGAAGATCTACGAATGTTTCTAAAATGGCGTCAGGGGCCACCAGATGGAGCTGTGGCTGCCCTCATTTGTAGTTTGGTCCTAAATCGTGTAAGTGAAAAGTTTTTCCTCACAACGGTCATGGAAGGGTTCCCCCTCCCCATTTGTTTGCTCAAGTTTTTTTTAATTAACAAATCCCAGACAGCCGCAGTGCAAAATAAATTTTAATTTCATTTATAAAAAGACACATTTGTGATTGAGATGAAGTCTGTCAATTGACTCTCTGAAAGGTTGGTACAGTGGCTATGAGCATCAGTTGACAAGCAGGTAATCCCCCTACCCCAACTATCAGGGTCAATTGGACATGAATGCGAAAGGTTCGATTATTTGGCACATTATCTAAATGAAAGCTGCACCTTGCTTTTCCAGACTAAGAACTTTTGGTGCAGAGCAGTTCCCGGAAGAAGAATAAAAACTGATGCATGAAAATTAAACAACTGAATGTAAGATAAATGCATGAAAATATACAAACATTTTAATACGTGAACATTATTAGCTCAATGACTATTAGAAAAATACATGAAGAAGAGAAGAGAAGAAGAGATTGGATTTATACCCCGCCCTTCACTACCCAAAGGTGTCTCAGAGCGGCTTACAAACTCCTTTCCCTTCCCCTCCCCACAACAGACACCCTGTGAGGTAGGTGGGGCTGAGAGAACTCTTGACAGAAACTGCTCTTTTTCAAGGACAGCTGTGCCAGAGTTATGGCTTGCCCAAGGTCATCCAGCCAGGTGCAAGTGGAGGAGTGGGGAATCAAACCCGGTTCTCCCAGATTAGAGTCCGCGCACTTAACCACTACACCAAACTGGCTCTGAAGATTAACAAGTGACTATAAGAACAATTAACAGCAGTAAACTCATTTTATCATGGCACTGCAGAAGCCAAGAAAAGTCAACCCAAACCATGTAGGAATAGTAAGGATTTTGCTGGGATTTGAAATACCAGCGATGATGGCATTTAGAAGACTTTACAAAAGAAGACATTCCAAAGATGTGACACCACCAGCAACAAGATCTTTATCACAAGCCCCCTTACCTTAGCAGGTGGGGAGAGCCCAGGAAGAGATCAAAAATATCCTGCAACTTATCACACACACCCTTACTTTAGCAGGTGGGGCGAACCTGGGAACAGCTTCCAAGGAAGATCTAAATGATCCAGCAAATTGCTACAAGATAATGTGTGTGCCTCACTTTAAATACCCTAAAAAGTTCTGCATAAATGCAAAGTATGATTGCAAAAATGATCCCTAGGGTTGCATAAGATGAGTGCAAAGTTACCTCAGAGGGAGTCTGTTTGAGCAGATAATGTATAATTACATTTCTTTTTAAAAAGTGTCAAAAATGGCTGTGGAGAACAAAAAACTGACACAGGAGTCTCAGTTACATGGTGTTAGACCAGCAGAGTGGGTCATTGTCATTACAGTGCTCTTTTTATCCTCCTGAAACTGTTTTCTCAAATACACGTTCGTGTTTTTAGCATGGAGTTTATCCAGATCCACGCCACCCGCAAAGCCATATCTAAAAGTTGGGAAGACATTACCTGGCATATGGCGTTGAGGGAACAGGTGGTTGGTTGGCTGGAAAAATCAACTTCATATGGTGGGAAACAGTCTTGCAGCAACTAAGCCCAGCCAATAAACCTCTCTGCCCACCTTGTGCTGCATCCTCCCATTCTTGGATACTATTGTTACCCCACAGCAATCATTCCCCATTGAATTTTCCCCTTTGGATAAGGCCATCCAGGAAATGGACGACTATTCTAGCACAGTGATGACACGATATCCAACAATAAGTGGATACACCCAAAGTGCAAAGAGTGTCTACAACAGCTACTGAAAAATTTGGCTGGCCCACCCTCACTTTGGAAGGTAGGCCCGTTTTCAGAGCGACAGCATACCGAAGGAGGTGAGTCATACAGAAAGAACCAAAGCCGTCTCTTTTTTCGTCCCTTTTTAGCAACAAGGCTATTTCCCCTGTGCTTTTTAAAAAAGAGGCTCCTCTTCCTTATTCATTTTTAAAATATGCCTTCAGATGTTCAGACACACAGGGTGGCGAGGAAGTCTTCATGGCTTAAATAAATAAGCTTTTCCAGGGGGGGGGTCTCTCTTGAGAGATTGGTTTATCCTGTCAATTTGCAAGAGAGCTATGGATCTGACTGCCTTATCTGAGTTAGACATTAAAACGCTTGCACTGTGGCCCATCTCTCGGTCACTTGTATTTCTAGAGGTTGTGATCACTTCATATTTTGTCACACGTAATTTGCAAAATGAACCCAAGTAATTTGAATTTTAAGAAATCCCTCATTTTGCAATTCCAGTGTCCATCCTTTTTCTATTCTTGATTTCATTAGTTAACATTTCTCTTTATTTCCTTTTTTATATTTGCTATCTACATTTTTCGGCTGCCGTGGGAGACAAGCCTATTGCCTTTGCTGCAGTAATCTTCCTTAATTGATTTGGGAGGTATGCCAGTCGCTTCTGGTATTTGGGGGCCGGTATCTTTATATGACTGGCTTTCATCCAGCGGCTGTCATCCTCTGAGTTCACTTTATCCCTTTGCTCTTCTGGTGCTAGGATATTTGGCACTTGGACTCCTTGCATCCTGCTCTTTCATCCCTTATGCTTGTGCCTTAATTAACTGGGGGGGCGGGGAAGAATTTTATAATATGCGAGTACCAGTCTGTTTGATGGGTTCTCTTCTCAAAAATAGTTGCCCTGCTGGTGTACGTGACTTGCAAATTGTTGTACGCAAGCATGGAAGATTTCTGAAATATACTTCTTCCAGAAAGCAAGTCACTTTTAAAACATGAACTCATGGTTGGGGGGGGGGGGAAGAGGCAAAGCACAGAGAATCATAGGAAAAAATGGCCAGGAGATGCTCTGGAAACTATGGAATTACAATAGAGGTTCCAGACCATCAGCTGAAATGCTGATGTCACATCAGAGTTCTCACATAGATGTGACATTGATGGATCATGCAATGTCATTTCTGCCTTCCACTGTTTCTCCCACCAGCCTGGAGGCGAGGGCTGGAGGGAAGGCCCAGCTGGCTGGAGAATGCCTGCCCAAAGAAGGTAAACAGCATGCCTGGGTCAGGGTGTTGGTCGACACTGGGGAGGTGGATTCAGTTCTTGCCAGCTATGGGACTCTCGCAGGAAGACTGATCACTATCATCAGCCCCCACCTTATAATGGATAAAAGGGGATGACCCTCGGTTGTTGATAAGAAGAAGAGGAGGAAGAAGAAGAGATTGGATTTATACCCCGCCCTTCACTACCCAAAGGTGTCTCAGAGTGGCTTGCAAACTCCTTTCCCTTCCTCTCCCCACAACAGACACCCTGTGAGGTAGGTGGGGCTGAGAGAGCTCTTGACAGAAACTGCTCTTTTTCAAGAACAGCTGTGCCAGAGTTATGGCTTGCCCAAGGTCATCCACCCAGGTGCAAGTGGAGGAGTGGGGAATCAAACCCGGTTCTCCCAGATTAGAGTCTGCGCACTTAACCACTACACCAAACTGGCTCCCTTTAATTTCTTCTGGGTGTTCATTGCTGTGCTACTCTATGCTGTTCTTCCCATTTGGGAAATGAAGGGGCTGGTAACATAATACTGAGCTGTAATGGATGGATTGTTGGTCTTAGACCAGAGAGATTTACTTAGCTCACGGGTCATAGTTAAGTCATATCTCTCATCCTCAGCTGTCCCAGAGAAGGGAAAATGTATGAAGATTTTTTTCCTTTTGCATAATCATAAAATGTTGCTTTATTTATTACCCAGATGTTTCTGCTATGAAAATTGGGGATAATTGCTAAGGAAAGGCACAGAAAAAGTTCAGGTGGTTTCAATGCACCATCCTTTGAGAGCCAGTTGGTGTAGTGGTTAAGTGCTGAGAGAACCGGGTTTGATTTCCCACCTCTCCGCTTGCAGCTACTGAATGACCTTGGGCAAGGCACAGTTCTGTCAGAGTTGTTATTTCATTAGCAGCTCTCGAAAGAGCTCTCTCAGCTCCACCTATCTCACAGGGTGTCTGTTGTGGGGAGGGGAAGGGAAAGGAGTCTGTAAGCTGCTCTGAGACTCCGAGTGAAGGGTGGGGTATAAATCCTCCTCCTCCTCCTCCTTCCTTTATAACGGAGCATGGAAGCCATCTTCTGGATCAAATGGAAGCTGACCTTGGGATTGTGCATAATCACCACCCTACATTAGGAAGTCTTCTCTGACCTAGATGCAAATGCATCCATCATTTGCCCTACTGGTAAGCCTGCTCCATGTTTTACTGTGAACCCTTATACCCCATTCAGAGTATGGTTGGGGGCACAAGATCCAGCAGCCCTGATGAATCTAAGCAGAACTAGATCTGGGAGATTTCCTGGGAACCCTACATAAGCCGTGCTGAGTCTCATGATGGAAGAAAGACGAGATAGGAGGGTAATGTAATGAAATAATAAGCCTGCTGTACTGCAGGATTTGAAAAATGGAGTGATTTGCCATCGCCCCTTTGCTATCAGATCACTTTTCATAAAAATAGCACCTGGATTACTGCTCTTGAGGGACTGCAGTTCAGTCACAGATTGTTCCTGCTATCCTTCTTCATTTCCATCAGCCACATTTCTTACCACTCTTTCTTTCTTCTCCCCTTAAACAGAAAAGACATAATGTCAACACCCCGGGGAGGCTTCTTTCCCCCCCCCCCAAAAAAAAGATTTATGTTTTGCCATTTCACATTCCAAATCTGTTCACAGAGAGCTGGCCTTTGGTTGCCACGGCGGCAGGGCCGTAATTATTCCTGAACGGAGACAAATTGTCTATGAACTAAATCAATACATCTGTAATCACTACTGAAGATCTTCAAGTGCAGAACTTCGGTGAGTAATAAACATGCTGAGGTGGGCTGCTGCTAAATAAATGCCCATCCAAGCTGGCTGGGGAAGGGCTGTGGGTCAGTGGTAGGACAGCTGTTTTGTATGCAGAAGGCCCCGGGCATCTCCAGTCAAAAGGATCAGGTGGTAGGTGATGCGAACGACCTTGACCTGTGACACTGGAGAGCCCCTGCCAGTCTGAATAGATGATGCTGACCTTGGTAGACAAAAGATCTGCCTCAGTAGATGACAGATTTGTGTGTGAGAGAGAGAAAGAGAGAGAGATGCAAAAAGAGTATGTGTTTTCCCCTAGATTTGTTTTGATTTTATATTTATAATGAAGAAATCAATTGGATCACACAGAGGACAAATCTCAGACAGAGAAAGGTCTTCGCTAACACTACAGATGTACCCTGGCCTTCCTGCACATTTAGTTCAGATAAATCTCTTATAGGCACAGGATATTCCTGGGGGCAGGGCTATTTTTGGGCAGGAACGCACAGGAACGGAGTTCCGGCTGGCTCCTGAGTTGGCCACACCCAGCAGGAACTCATTAGCATAATAGGCCACACCCAACAGCAGAAACTCATTAGAATTGGCTACATTAGGGGTGACATGCAAAGGAGTTCCTGCTACAAAAAAACCCTCTGGGTTTTGACAACAAGGTAAACAGAATAAGAAGCAAAAGGTGGGTGTGGCGGGATGACCACACTTCTGGTAACATGGGGGTGTGGCCTAATATGCTAAGGGGGGTGGCCTAATATGCTAATGAGTGTCTGCTGTTGGGTGTGGCCTATTATGCTAATGGGTTCCTGCTGGGCTTTGCCTGGGGGTAAGATTTATATCTTCCCATGCTGGGTGTAGCTCCCCTGCTCTCGGTCCACTGGATAGCCACACGTTGGAGGCAGCTTGTTAACATACACAGAATCCAGAAAATGACTATGCAGTGCCACCAGAAGTCAAGCTTTATGAGTCTAAGCCATGTGAAAATATTACATTAAAATGTTCATCAGCATTAAGATGTTCATCTGAGGTCTTTTCCCATGTGCCCCTGCTATCCAGGGGTCATTTCCTGCAGGAGCGCACAGGAGCGGAGCTCCGGCAGTAAAGAGCCCAGGGGGCGGGCACATGCAACAACCCCCACCCCCTGCTCCCAGCAGCCCTCAGTCAGAGCAAGAAGCAGCCAGGTAAGTTGCAGAGCC
>NW_015173234.1:122831-172341 GCF_001447785.1 Gekko japonicus | reverse complement strand
GCTTTATGAGTCTAAGCCGTGTGAAAATATTACATTAAAATGTTCATCAGCATTAAGATGTTCATCTGAGGTCCTTTCCCATGTGCCCCTGCTATCAAAGATTATGCAGGTAGTTATTAGGCAAACAACCTTTTCTGTGGTGGCACCCCACAGCTGGAAATTTCATCCCTCTCAAATTCTCCTGGCAACTGAACTCTTTCTATTGGGGGGTCACTGGAGCTCTTAACTACTAAGCCTCGTGATGCTTCTGATATTTTGACTGTGTTATTGCTGGCTTAAGTTTTTATTGTTGACTGCTTTCTTGTGCTTCTGATATTTTGACTGTTTTTTGCTGGCTTAAGTTTTTATTGTTGAATGCTTTCTTGTTTTACTTGTGCTTGTTTTCAGTGCTCTTACAGGTTGTTCTTAACTGGGATGGCAGGGCAGACCCCCCCCCCCCAATAAGTAAAGATACAGACCTAGAGGGCCTGGAGAGAGGACTTACATGCCAAGTGGGTTGGTAGCATGGACTACTACAATCTGCTTTAAGTGGGGCTGCCTCTGAAAGCTATTTGAAAATTTCAGCTGCTCAAAATGCAGTATCAAGGCTGCTACCAATTATCTGCTCAGTTATTTTTCCCCCACCACTGTTTTGGTTTTTACTGTGATGCTTCATATGTAAGTCCCCTCAAAAATTCTTGCAGGGAGAGGATATAAATATTAGAAAGAACAAAATTAAACCATTGAAGCCATCTAGACATTCTTCTTACATCCTTCTTTCATTCTGAATCTTCTGTAGTCTCCTTAGCTAACTGAGGCTGTGTGGCCTCCTGACCTATCCATTTGTGGGACTAATCCTAACAATGTGTCAGTGGGTGAGCTGTGTTCAGCCACACCTTGATTCCATGGCCTGGCTAGCTGTTGTGCCAAGGTGGAAGACCCCGCTAGGAGGATTTGGGATGATGTGTTCAGGTGACTCTGATTTTGGCTTCTAGCATGTTGGCAGCTGGTTTCCATAGGCGTAAGCAGCTACTTTGGCCACCAAATGAGAAGGGAGCACTCACTGGAGAAGACCCTGATGCTGGGAAAGATTGAAGGTCAAAGAAGACGGGGACAGCAAAGGATGAGATGGTTAGACAGTGTCATCGATGCAACGAACATGAAATTAAGCAAACTTCAGAGGACAGCGGAAGACAGGAGGGCCTGGCGGGATCTGGTCCATGGGGTCGCGAAGAGTCGGACTCGTCTGTGCGACTGAACAACAACAACAAAAGCAGCTACAGGATTACTTCCTCTTTTTAGCCATTCAGCCTTCCTAGTAAAGGGTCGAGAGCCCCTGGTGCAGGTATTAGCTTCAGCTGATGGCTGAATGTTACTAGTCCTGGGAGGCTGCACATAACAAGCAGAGGAAAGTATAAAGAAAAAAAGAGGTAGCAAGTGGGCTTCATCAGTGACCAGGAGGTGCGGTGGAACCAGGCTCAGGTCATTGACTAAGAGGGATGTAAGAAACTGTTGTCTTTTGTTCATATTGTGGATTCCCCCCCCCTTAATTAAACCCCATTCACTTTACCATGATATCTTACCTCTGCAAGCTTTTTTGATCCCTTAAAGGACCCCTGCCTTTGACAAAACACTAGTTATGCTGGATATTGACCAGAAGTGCTACTTCACTGCTGGAGATATGGTGTCTTCTCCCCAATGTAGACTTTTGAGAAGCTTAGAAGTCCTCCGGTAGCCTAGGGGAAAGGGTCCCTCCAATATAAATTTAACATGCGGGCTATAAAAGAACTGGATTGTGTCTGACAGGACAGCCTTTAATCTAGAAGAAACTAGGACACACCAGTTTCTGTTTTGTCAATGATGAGTAAACATCCAGCTTGGGTCAGCTGAGATGTGTAGATACCCAGCGAGATAAAACTGAAAATGCAAATTCATCCTTATTCCTCTAGTACATTAGGGCTGAAAGACAGCAAATATTATGAAATCTAATTCTCAACATGTTGACATCTGTGGATACTTACACTTGAGAAAAGCCCCAGGGTTTCAGGGGAGAAAAAATCTAAAATTTAAAAACAAAACAATCCACTGGGGATTAACCCCCCTCCCCAAATAATTGCTATACCTGTAGCTTTAAGAAACAAATGCTCCCCTGTGGCCATTGCTAGGCAACCACAACAGCACTGCCAATTGAAGCTTTGGTTTCTGTCAGTAAAAGCAGAGGGTGGTGGCAGGGCCCTTTCCAGGGCTGTTTTGGTCCTTGAGGATGGACTCACGTGGCTTATGTAACATACCCAGGCCCAGCAGCTCACTAATGTGTCAACAGCAACCAGTGTTCGCTCTAAGCTGAGTTAGTGTGAGCTAGCTCACAGGTTTTTTAGCCTCTAGCTCACACATTTTTGTCTTAGCTCAGGAAGGATGGCTCCAGAGCAAACTCATTTATGTAGTAGCTAAATCACTTGCTCACAACTTTAATGCCAGTAGCTCAGAAAGTAGAATTTTTGCTCACAAGACTCCACAGCTTAGAGGGAGTATTGACAGCAACTACTACATAAAAGCCATTGTGGTGTAATGGTGAGAGTTTTTGACTAGGCTCTGGGAGACCTGGGTTCAAATCCCCACTCTGCCCATGGAATTCTGCTGGGCATGTAATACACTCGCAGCCTAACCCACCTCACAGGGCTGCTGTGAAGATAAAAAAGAGGAAAAGAGAGTGATGAAAGCTGCTTTGAGTACACAGTATGGAGAAAGGTGGGGTATAAATGTAGTAATATAGCTAGAGATGGGGGGCAGATAAAATGTAAGTTAGTTGGTGGGTTAGAAAGAAAGCAGGAAGCAAAGGATATCAGCTGCTGGGGAAGGGAAGCAGGAAATAGTGTGAGGAGGGGGATACTGGGCAAACTGAAGCGCCCCTTGCAAGTCCTTGTGGGTTCTCCACTGTGCATCTGGGCCTGGCCCAGCATCCAGTATGGCACAGGGTGGCTAGACTTTTCCCAGGGAGAGGCTGCCAGGGATAGGGAAGGAGGGCAAACTGAGAACCAGGGTGGGGGAGATAAAGGTAGGTTGATAGGGGGATGGGAAGAAGAGGAAGAGTTATGGGGGGCTTTTAGGGAAGGGAAAATGAATTAGTGGGGTGGGGGCAATGAGATGCCCCCTGCCCCCCTGTGGGTCCCCTGTGGGTTCCCTGAGTGTTTGTACACTTATGGATACACACATAATTTGAGTGTAAAAACCTTCTCCAGGAAGTCCCTTCCCCCAGATCTGACCGAGAAAACAAATCTGAAAAACAGAATCCCACTGTATTCTTCCCCCCGCACCATTAATCTTAATTTAAACCCAAAAGGAAAACCAAGAAACATCAATCTCATTTTATTTCGCATAGACTCTCTGACAAGCAGTACCTCCAAAGCATTACAATTACTCAATAGAACTCTACCGTTCAGAGACAAAAACAGAGAGGCGGAGGGAAGCCAGGTGAGGTTAAACTTGATTGAATCCATCCCTTGACAAATCCAACCTGTGTTTGGGAGACCTATCGATGTATGATTATCATAGAGCCAAAACTAACATTACATCACAACGTCAACAGAAGAGCAATAAAAAGAGATGAAAACAGAGACAGGATCAATAGATTAAAGCATGCTTGTGCTTTAACATTACAGAAAGGGGAGATTTAATAGAAATTCATGCATACCTGAAGCATGGGATTTTGTCAGACACTTCCAGGGCCCACGTTCAACAAATAACCATAGAGAAGGCACTGCTGGTCAGGAAACCAGGGGTGGTTTCTCTTCCCACCACATATACAAGGGCTTGAATTATTGTCTGTTTGTAAGCTGCATTATGGCTTCACAAACTAACCATAGTGAATATAAACCATGGTTTCCTAGTATACCTGAACCAAGCCTATATGTGCATCAGGAATGAGGAGAATTTAGACAGATCATGAGAGGGAAGGCAGGAAGGGTTGCATCAGTGGTTAGTTCTTGTGGCCCTTTCTTACATGCCCAGGGAACTGCTGATCACCACTCTGTGGTCAGGCAGCAATTTTTCTCCAGGCCAGTTTGGCTAGGGATCCTGGAGGTTTTTTGTCATTGTCTGGGCATGGGACAGGGGTCACTGGGAGTTTATGTGGGGGGAGGTATTTGTGAATTCCTTCCATTGTGCAGGGGGTTGGACTAGAAGACCTTGAAGGCCCAACCAATGTTCCCTCTAAGCTGTGGAGTCTTGTGAGCAAAAATTCAACTTTGGGAGCTACTGGCATTAAAGTTGTGAGCAAGTGATTTGGCTACTGCATAAATTAATTTGCTCTGGAGCCATCCTCCGTGAGGTAAGACAAAAATGTGTGAGCTGGAGGCTAAAAAACTGTGAGCTAGCTCACACTAACTCAGTTTAGAGGGAACACTGCTTCCAACTCTGTGATTCTATGTTTCTGAGAGAAAGCAAAAGAATGGAAAGAACTGAAACAGAAGTAAATTATACATATTCCAGTTCTCAAATTAATTTTAGAAATTCTCCAGTTTAAACTGGAATTATGAGGGAGTTGAAATCAGTGCAGGGTGAAATTTCAGAACAATGAACAACAAGAACCAGGGATCCCCATTCACTCCTACTTTTGGCTGTGCATTTACCATGTCAGAAACCATGTTCTTATGTGCATTTTTAATTAGCATGAGCACCAGGCCCAGAGTTACATGTGTTTCGATGGGATATACATGTTGGAAAGTAGCCTTTTTGTTGTTGTTCAGTTGCACAGTCGAGTCCGACTCTCCGCGAGCCCATGGACCAGATCACGCCAGGCCTTCCTGTCTTCTGCCGTCCTCTGAAGTTTTCTCAATTTCATGTTCGTTGCATCTATGACACTGTCTAACCATCTCATCCTTTGCCGTCCCCGTCTTCTTTGACCTTCAATCTTTCCCAGCATCAGGGTCTTCTCCAGTGAGGACCCCCTTCTCATTTGGTGGTCAAAGTATTTGAGCTTCAGTTTCATTATCTGGCCTTCCAGGGAACAGTCAGGGTTGATTTCTTTTAGGATTGACTGATTTGTTCTTCTTGCAGTCCAAGGGACTCTCAAGAGTCTTCTCCAGCACCATAGTTCAAAAGAATCTATTCTTCTGCGCTCGGCCTTCCTTATAGTCCAACTCTCGCAGCCATACATGACTACTGGGAATACCATTGCTTTGACCATGCGGACTTTTGTTGGCAGGGTGATGTCTCTACTTTTTATCATGCTGTTTAGGTTCGCCATCGCTTTCCTCCCAAGGAGCAGTCGTCTTTTAATTTCATGGCTGCTGTCACAGTCTGAGGTGATCTGGGGTCCCAGGAACGTGAAGTCTGTCACTACTTCCACGACTTCCCCTTCTATTTGCCAAGGAGTGATGGGGCCGGATGCCATGATCTTAGTTTTTTTTTTATTTTGAGCTTCAAGCCCACTTTTGCGCTCTCCTCTTTTATTCTTGGCAAGAGGCTCTTTAGGTCCTCTTCACTTTCTGCCATTAGAGTGGTATTGTCTGCATATCGGAGGTTGTTGATCTTTTCTCCAGCAATCTTAATTCCCGCTTGTGATTCATCCAGGCTAGCATTTCGCATGATGTACTCTGCATATATATTAAATAAGCAAGGTGACAATATACATCCTTGTCGTACTCCTTTTCCTATGCTAAACCAATCAGTTGTTCCTTATCCGGTTCCAACTGTCGCTTCTTGACCCTTATACAGGTTTCTCAAGAGACATGTGAGGTGGTCTTGTACTCCCATCTCTTTAAGGACGTGCCATAGTTTGTTGTGATCCACACAGTCAAAGGCTTTAACATAGTCAATGAAGCATAAGTAGATGTTTTCCTGGTACTCTCTTGCTTTCTCCATAATCCAGCGAATGTTGGCAATTTGATCTCTAGTTCTTCTACCTCTTTGAAACCCAGCTTGTACTTCTGGCAGTTCTTAGCCTTACTAGCTGGATATAAAAAGAATCCTGCTTTCATGAAAATGTATCAAATCACCACGTCCAAACATTTCTTAAAGAATTCTGAAATGAAGTTGTTGATCTTCTGAAAAATATGTAATTAGTCATTAACAACAGCCTCTATGGTGGAAGATTGGAAAGTAGCCGTTAACATCCTGATTTTTTAAGGGATCTGGTGGAGGAGACTTGGGAAACTGTAGCCTGGTTAGTTTAAGATCCATCTCTGACACATTGGTAGAAAGTGTTATGAAAGACTGAATTGTTGAACACACAGGAGAAGAAGCTTTGCTGAAGAAGAATCAGCATGGTCTCTGCAAAAAAAGAGTCTTAACTCATCAACTTTTTAGAATTTTTCGAGTATCAACCAGCATGTAGAAACTATTGACCCTGTAGACTCTGTATAGACTTCCAAAAAGTATTGGACAAGGTGGCTCAGCAAAGGCTTTGAATTTTGATACGTTTATGTCTTTTAATGGTTTGGGAATGAATAGCCCAGACTAGGTAGCGCTCTTCAGAGCTGGAAGGTATGCAGAGTCAGCCATGGTTAGTATTTGGATGGGAGACCACCAAGAAAGACAAGGATTGGTTTGTAGAGGAAGGCAGTGGCAAACCACCTCCGCTCATCTATTTTCTTGAAAACCCAATAAGGGGTGGCCAAGTTGCTTACATGCAACTTGACCACAGTCAATTATTATTACTATTGTTTTAAAAAGAAAAAGCAGACTGTGGGAATTAATGGACAGTTTTTACAGTGGAGAGAACTGAGCAGTGGCATGCCGCAGGGATCTGTGTTGGGACCATAAGAACCTAAGAAACACTCTGCTGGATCAGATCAGTGGTCCAGCATCCTATTTCAACCAGCGGCCAACCAGTTGCCCTGGAGAGCCAACAAACAGGCCATATAGGACAAGCTTCCCCCCACTGTTGCCTCCTCAAACTGGTGTCCAGAAGCTTATCCTCAGGGGACCAGATATATGTAATGTATTCATAAATTACTTGGAACTGAAAGTGATCAGTGAGATAGTGAGATGGTGATTTTGCAGATGACACTCAATTGTTCAAGATGGTGGAAATGCAGGTGAGTTGCAAACAGCTGCAAAAGGACTTCTCTGAAATTGCTGAAAGGGCAATGGAATGGCATATGAAGTTCAGTGTAAGTGCCTGATGTATGATGGGACAAAAATCCTCATTTTCACACTACTGGCAGTAACAGATCGAGAGAGGGTCAGTGTGGTATAGTGGTTTGACTATTATCTGGGAGACCCAAGTTCAACACTGCAATCTGCCATGGAAGCTTGCTATCTCTCAGCCTAACCTATCCTGCAGAGTTGCTGCCATGAGGACCAAATGGGGGAAAGAGAAAAATAGTGTTGTAAGCCACTCTGGGTCCCCACTGGGAAGGAAAGAAGGGTATAAGTAAACAGTCCTTGGCAGGGCTATTTTTGGGCAGGAACGCACAGGAACGGAGTTCCGGCTGGCTCCTGAGTTGACCACACCCAGCAGGAACTCATTAGCATAATAGGCCACACCCAACAGCAGAAACTCATTCGGATTGGCTACATTAGGGGTGTGTGGCCTAACATGCAAAGGAGTTCCTGCTTCAAAAAAAGGCCCTGGGTTTTGACAACAAACAAGGTAAACAGAATAAGAAGCAAAAGGTGGGTGTGGCTGGATGACCATGCTTCTGGTAACATGGGGGTGTGGCCTAATGTGCTAATGTGCTGTGCTGTCAAGGGTGTGGCCTATTATGCTAATGAGTTCCTGCTGGGCTTTTTCTACCAAAAAAAGCCCTGGTCCTTGGGCTTGTGGTTGTTAACATGCTGAATTATGTCAACTATGAAAGCAAATCCCGTTCCAGAAATGCCCTTCGGTTGTATTTCCTGTTCGGGTTGTACTCTTTTTCAGCAGAATGCAGAGAAAAGCGACACTAGACCTTTTTCCTCTTAGGACATCTTTACAATTATGGTGGAACCAGGATAATGCTGCCCTAGGCCAGGGATCCCCAATGTGGTAACCATGGGCACAATGGTGCCCACCAGCATCTTTCCTAGTGCCCACCAGGTATTTTAGAAAGTGGGTGAGGCTCTTTCCAGCAGGGCTTCTAATTGGCCCCTGGAGATCTGATTGGCTATGCAGGTTAAAATAACATTTTGGTGCCAGCTGCCACCAACATTTTAGTTTTATTTTCTCTCCTCTTTCTCAGTGGGTTTGTGGTTTGTTTGTTTTTTTTAAATTACACTTCCTTTGCACCTTGGCTTCTTCTGTGTGTGCGTGGTTCTGCCTTCTGTGGGGCCATTTTGTGGTTGGCTCTGCCTCCCGTGGCTGTCATCTTGTGGTTGCGCCCACTACCTGCCTGTGGTGCCCACATGCTGAAAACGTTAGGGGACCCCTACCCTAGATGGACCACTGATCTGATCTATCAAGGCTACCCTTATGAATGGCTTGATTGTGAGGATGGAATTACAATGATCAGCCCAGTCAGGAAGAAGAAAAGACAGGCTTCCCTTGTTAGAAAGTATGACCTTACTGGAATCACATCCTGCCTTTGCTGGGGGATACCAAATGGAGAAAATAAATGCCTGTGAGGCAGAGAAATAGCTTCCTGTATAGGCATTGGCTTGCCACCATAAAGTATTAATAGCAGGGTCTTTAAAAAACCCACAAGATTTGTCATCAAGTGTTAGGGGAAAACATCTTGAAAGGTCACTGGGTGGTTTAAAACCTACAGAGCCATTGTTGGATCTAGTGATGTTTTGAGGGGAAGGATCTAGTGATTTTTTGGGGGGCGGCGGCGACGGCTACCATAACAGAAATAGCTCACAATGAAGTTGATAGTAGCTGTTGGGAGTCTTGTGGCACCTTAAAGACGGACAGGGTGTTGTTCTAGCCTAAGTTTTTGTGGGCTTTAGTTAGGGTTGCCAGTTCATGCTTGGGAAATACCTGGAGATTTGGGGACCGAGTCTGGGGAGGGCAGGGTTTGGAGAGGGGAGGTACCTCAACAGGGTATAATGCCATAGAGTCCACCCTCCAAAACAGCCATTTTCTCCAGGGTAGCTGCACTCCGGAGATCAGCGCTAATCCTTGGAGATCTCCAGCGCCCACCTGGAGGTTGACCATCCTAGCTTTAGTCTACAGAACCTTATTCTGGAATAAAAACTTGTTGGTCTTTAAGGTGCTACAGGACTCATGTTTATTTTTGCTACAACAGAATAACAGGGCTGCTCCTCTGCATCAAAAGTGTGCAATCTGAACTCTTGTCCCAACAATCCTGTGAAGTGAGTCACTCACTATTATACAGTTAAATTCTCCCCACTTCCTCAAGTACTGGGAAGTTCTAGTGAGAGCCCTACCACCTGATTTTCCTTTGGACTGAAGTCCCCTGGAGACTTTTAGTGTTTTTGTAATATTTGTTGATTGAAACGTGCAGAGCAGTAAGCCCCACAGAATACACCTGAGTAGCATTCTGAGTTGACCTGCAATTACAGTTGATCTCCAGATGACCAGGATCAATTCCCCTGGAGAACATGGCTGCTTTGGAGGGTGGAATCTACAGCATTATACCCTGCTGAGGTCCCTCCCCACCCAAGCCCTGCCCTCCCTTCCCCAGGCTCCTCCCTGAAAATCTTCAGGTATTTCTCAACTCAGAGCCGGCAGCCCCACTGCTTAGGATTGTTCCACACTGTTAGCCATTCAGAATTACCTCAGATGTTCAATAATGGCAGCCATTTCCAGGCCACAACGCATGTAGAGTGACCACACATTGGCATGTGTTGCTTGAGATCCACCCCCCCCCCCACAATTCTACATTCAGTCTGTGAGTGTTAATTGTAAGTCAGTACACAGCCTACAATCGGTCATTTTTGTACATATGCTGTCACATTGTCCTAAGATAAATGTTTGGGGAACATCTTTAAAGCTATAAAGATGCCTCAGGGGGGTTACTGCTCAGCCACAACTCTTTACTGACTGTCGTTGGGAGTAGTCATTAACTTTCAGACTAGCTCACCTCACAGAGTCATTGTCAGAATAAAAGAGTGTGTGTGACCTCACATGCTGCCTTGATTTCCTTAGAGGAAGGGTGAGATAAAAAGGGAATTTAATATTTTTTTGGAAAATAAGACCATCGGATCCTTTAGTCGGGCAGTCCGGGCTTCTGAAAGATCACAACAGGGAAAATACAGGATCTTACAAAGCCATCCTAAGCAGATATACCTTTCTAAGTCCATTGAAGCCAGCAGCCTTAGAGGAGTGTAATTCTGCTTAGGGTGGCACTGTACATTTATTTCCAGTTTGTTAGCAATGACGAAATTGTTTGTAGTGCAATAGAAGGGGAGGAATTACTGTCAAGCCCATTGTAGCTGACTCTCGTCATTAAATACAGGGCTATTTTTGGGCAGGAACGCACAGGAACGGAGTTCCGGCTGGCTCCTGAGTTGGCCACGCCCAGCAGGAACTCATTAGCATAACAGGCCACACCCAACAGCAGAAACTCATTCGGATTGGCTACATTAGGGGTGTGTGGCCTAACATGCAAAGGAGTTCCTGCTTCAAAAAAAAACCTGGGTTTTGACAACAAACAAGGTAAAAAGAATAAGAAGGGAAAGGTGGGTGTGGCTGGATGACCACACTTCTGGTAACATGGGGGTGTGGCCTAATGTGCTAATGAGTGGTGCTGTCAGGGTGTGGCCTAATAGGCTAATGAGCTTTGCTTTTGGGTGTAGCCTATTTTGCTAATGAGTTCCTGCTGGGCTTTTTCTACAAAAAGAGCCCTGATAAATATACAGAGAGGTTACGCTTGTTAAGTCCATTTACTTCCAAGTCCAATTAGCTCGGTGATGGTGGAAAGTGTTGTCAAGACGTAGCCGACTTATGGGGAACCCACAGGGTTTTCAAAGCGAGAGGAGTTAAGAAGTGGTTTGCCGTTGCCTGCCTCTGTGTAGCACTTCAGGACTTCCCTGGTGGTCTCCCATCCAAGTACTAACCAGGGCTGACCCTGCTGAGCTTCCCAGATCTGATCAGTCTAACCCAGTCCACCTAGGGCAGGGCTCAATTAACTTAGAAGGGTGTGTTTCTGTTTAGAATTGCAATACAAGACTCCTTAATATCAGCTGAACTTAAGTATACACTTAACTCTGCCTTTCCATGAAAAATAATGACTGTATCAGTGAATACCAGAATGGAATCATTCAGAAAGCTTCCCCATCCAGTCGGACCCTGGTCAGATGGCTGGTCTTCTGTTTCCCTTTAACTGAGAGCCGAGAAAGATGCTCAAGTGCGGTGTGAATATTTTCTTACAACTAGAAATGTCTGGATATCCTCTCCGTAAGATGAATCCGCCCACCAAACGGCACATTTCCCCAGAGACATTTACGAGATCAAAGCAGTATTTACGCACAATGCATCTGTCACACTACCACGGATGCCCAAATCCCTAAAGATGAAAGCATCCTTGGGACAGACATGCCAGGAGGGGACACAGTTTATGAACAAATTAACAAGTAAAAAGGGGGGGGGGGGGGGGGGATGAAACTCTGCTGCTCAGTTTAAAAATATAACCAGCTGATGCTAACATGTCTTTCAAGTCAGACCAGGTCATAGAAGGTAGATCAGCTTTGTGGAATTCTTTGCAGGATTTGCAGATATTCAGCGTTCCTGTTGCTTCTGTGTGCTGGGATGGGGCCACTGACTCTGACCCTTTAGCACTCATCCCTTGGGGGGAAAACCTATTGTGTCCCTTCTCCCAAAGATGCGATCTCCTTAGCCCACAGTTGTGTTTACCTATTGAAATACATGAACTACTAAGCCTCTAATGAACTCCTTGTTGGCAAAAATGGGAGCAGGGAGCAGATTCCTCAGTATATTTGGATCCACCGGGAAGGGTGGCCTCTTACTGCCTCTCCCGGCATCTCAAAATCTTTAGTACTGTAGTCAAATTAAACATTTCCTAGTTTTATGGAAGTTGGGGCAGATGGCTGGGGAAACAGAAGGGACAGTCTCTGAACAGCTGGGTGAGAACTAAGCAACAAATTGCTGCAGTGCCACCCTCTGGCCACTGGCAGCAATGGCCCTTCAGTACCGTAGAGGTCAAGCCAGCAATCTTTTCGGTTTACCAGCCGTAGAAGTGGAGCACTGACTTGGATAGCCCAGGCTAGCCCGATTTCATCAGATCTCAGAAGCTAAGTATGGTTGGCCCTGGCTAGTATTTGAATGGGAAACCTCCAAGGAATACCAAGGTTGTGACACAGAGGCAGACAGTAGCAAACATCCTCTGAATGTGAAAACCCTACAGGGGTCACCACTAATCAGATAAGGCTTGACAGGTTAAAGAAAAAAAGAGGTAGTAAGACTCTTGACACCCAGGAGCATAGGAACTGGTCTGACCTCCCTGGCAACTTGCAGTATATTTATTTTACTTCCATATTAAAATACCGATATTTCACTTTCCCTCCTGTCTCAAGACAAAACGCTGTTCCAGTTTCCATTCCCGTCATGTGTAAATCAGCACTCAAATGAGCTTTCATAGCAATCAAGCCCAATTTAGGCAGCGGAGGGAGCTGAACGGGGCTGCATCTGTCAGCCTCCCCTTCCGACATCCATGTGTGAAATGGAGCTGATGCGTTTCGAACGGAGCTGATGCCTGGATGTTGAACCTGTCCAAAACATATGCTTAGAGCCAAGTGAGACATTATTACTTGCATGCGTTTGCCATAGGGACTCACAGCCATGCAACAACCGCAAGTCCCGGAGGCAGCTTGTTAAATACTGAGTTCCATGGATGGTCTGACCCCAAGCCTAGTGATCAGCTCTCCAGCAAGAACAAAAAGCGAAAAGCCAGGGCAACTGCCCTGTTTAAATAGCATGCAATTCCACCCACTTCCCCAAACAACTACCAATGATAGGCCATTGTCAGGACCATTAATTCCTCATTGGCCACCTCCAGAGTCCTGGTGGGCTATTGTTCTAGAGCTCCAAGCTCAGCCAGTCTCTGGTAGAAACAGTCCTGGGATGTTCCAGTCCCAATACATAACACAGCTCCTATGTATAAATACACAGGCAGGCTGGATGTTGATCAGGACAGCAGCATGGGAGGGAAGAAGGACTCCTGCCTTTCTCCTGCACTGTTTTTGGTAACCAAAAGGACTCAGGAACTGTATTATTTGCCCTGCTGGGAAGCTGCAAAGTGCAAGCATTCAATGTGAGCAAACTCCTGAAAGAAGTAACGTCTGCTCTGGCTCTTGTATGCCTGAAGGCTGGGGATGGTGCCAGCAGGCATGTCCTCAATCAGCCCACTTCATGCCTCAGTCTGTGACCAAACAAATGCCTGAAGAAGGCTGCAGCAGCAAAATAAACTGCTCACCCATTTGCAAGCCCTGCACAACAAACCAGTTGCATTCCGAGGAGTGATGAACAGATTTCTCCTCTTCCTTTCATTTACAGCTGTGGATTTTCTATCCATGCTGCACTCCGTCCCTCGTCAATTCCCATTCAATTAGGAGAATTTCTAAAATTAATTCCAGCATTGAATAATCTGCAATTAGCTGCAGCTTCTGCTTATTTGCATCTTCTTCTCCCTTGTACATTTCCGATGCACGGGTGAGCAGTAGGGGGGGAAACACTGCAAAACACTATGAACAAATTGATTGTGCTTTGCGCAGAGTTGCAACGAGACTCGTTTTGTAGGTGGATGTGCTGAGGCACATACCGGAGTCCTCCTCATTGCTGAAACATCATACCAGTGTGCATATAATCACATCAAGATAACATGTTTGAAGTGTTTTATTCATCATTCACACAGATTTGTAATGGGATGGGAAAGACACGCATGCACCTGAAAACTATGGGAAGCAGCATTTGCAGATCCTTTGTCCAAAACAGAGGAATAAATTGGAATTTATTTATTTGATTTTTCAGTGTTACCACTCATCTCGTGTTGACTTACCATAATTCAAATGACATCATAATGGCAGGGGGGACGAGCCATTCCTTCCTGCCTCCATGGTGACCTTCCAAGCTCAAAGGGGCTCTCCTTTTAACAGACATAGAATCATAGAATCATAGAGTTTGAAGGGACCTCCAGGGTCATCTAGTCCAACCCCCTGCACAATGCAGGAAATTCACAAATACCTCCCCTACACAACCCCAGTGACCCCTGCTCCATGCCCGGAAGATGACAAAAGAATTCCAGGATCCTCAGCCAAACTGGCCTGGGAAAAAATTGCTTCCTGACCCCAAAGTGGCGATCAGCATTTCCCTGGGTGTGTAAGAAAGGGCCACGAGAACTAAGCACTGAGGCAACCCTTCCTGCCCTCCCTCTCATGATCTGCCTAAGTTGACAGAATTAGCATTGCTATCAGATGTCCATCTAGCCTCTGTTTGAAAGCCTCCAAAGAAGGAGAGCCCAGCATCACCTGTGGTGAACCTGGATCCAAATCTTTTAAGAAGTGCATATATCTTGGCCCTGAGAAATTCTAGTTTGACCCAAAGTCACCCAATAGATTTTATGGCAAAATAGAGATTTGGGCTAGTGCCAGGGAGACCTAGCACCACTCTGTCCCTCATCCTCTCTAACATTAAAAAAGTGAAATGTGATGAGAAGGTCCAATATAGATACTGAATTTCACTGGAAATGCAGCATTAGAGGCTTGGAATGCTTCTAAGAGAGAGGGATGCGTGTGAGTCAACCAGGGCAGCCTCTGGCTTGTGACACTCCCTGTGATCTAGAACATGATTGCATTAGTCACATCTCTCTGATTGTGATGAATGGCAACTTCACTTGCTCCACTGGATTTTCCCTCTGCCCTCTTATCCAGAGTGGGAGAGGAGAGGAGCAGAGCAAGGAATGCTGGCAGCAGCACAGCTGCAAGATCTATTGTGCTTGTTGTATTAGGGACAAGACATTTGTTCATTCCCCAAGAGGCAGGAGAAACTGGTCAACCTGTGCTCAGAAGAGGTCTTCTAAGTGGTTCTCAGAACTGTCCATTCTCTTAAGCAATACAATGATAATACTATGAGAGCTGAAGGCAGAAAGAGGGCTCAAGAATATAGCAAGCTGTGGAAACATATCCCCCTTTAAAACCAATGTGGAAGTCGAAATTGGTGATGGCATCCAACTTATGGTGGCCCCACAGGGTTTTCAAAGCAAGAGACGAACAGAGGTGGCTTGCCATTACCTGCCTCTGTGTAGCATAGGGTTGCCAGGTCCCCCCCCGGTCACCGGCAGGAGATGAGGGGGGTAGGGTTGCCAAATCCAGGCTGGGACACTACTGGAGATTTGGGGAGGGCAGGGACCAGAGTGGGGTACAGTGCCATAGAGTCCACTCTCCAAAGCATCCGTTTCCTCTAGGAGAACTGATTTCTGTAGTCTGGAGATGAGCTGTTATTCCAGGGGATCTCCAGGTCCCACCTGGAGGCTGGCAACCCTAGCAACTCTGGACTTCCTTGGTGGTCTCCTGTCCGAGTATTAACCAAGGCTGACTCTGCTTAGCTTTCAAGATCTGACAAGATCAAGCTAACCTGGGACATCCTGGCAAAGGGGGAAATATGACAGACAGGAGGCCGTCCTGCTCCTGAAGAGGAAAACAGCCACTCAGCTGACCCTCTAGAAGTGCTGCTCCAGGATCCAATCACTTTTCAGAAGGAGGATGGAGTGTTGGAGGGGAGCACAGGAGGGGTGTGCTCACTAGGTCTGCCTCAGGGGGAGTGCAGTGATAGTCTGGGTCTAGAGCAGAAAGATTGAAGGGCAGCTCTGCCTGGTAGTGTGGCATAGTGGTTTATCTCCACCTCTGTGAGAGGACAGAGTACCTGATTGTTAGGTCTGTCTGTGGTAATGAGCAGACCTTGTACCATTTAGTCTGACTCTTGGGAAAGGGCAAGCTGGTGTGGGTGGAATCCTGTGTTTGTGTGAGCGGATCCAACCTAGTGGCTAGTCATTAAAAGCCTGTTTGTCCCTGAAAGCATTAAAGAAAACTCAAACAACTCTCTGAAGCCATAACTAGCTTAAACTTATACGCATCAGCCAGGTTTCACCTCTGCCTATCTGGAGACTTGTGCTACTGATCTGTTCTTTGAAACCGGCCTATAAATAATAAATCTTCGGAGTTGTTTATATAAAACTCCTGCCTCAGTGAGCTCTGTATTCTACTCACGCACCACAAAAGTTACCTCACGACAGCGAACCCATTCCTATACACTTGCTACCTTAAGATCACCTGGTAACTGAGAAGTTTTGTAGTTTAAAACAAACCTGGTTCCCCAAAATCACAGGAGACTGTGTGAGCCCTCTCAGTAGGCACAAAAGGCCTGTCACACAAAGTCAAAATTAGACCGTCATTATAATGCTGCAAAAAGTAATGTGAAGGATTGTATAACCATTTCGTTATACCACCAAGTACAGGCAATCAAGCAAAGGATGTCACATAGTGCTCAATTTCCCTGCATTTTAAAAGGAGCCAATAATTGTAATATCCAAGCAGCAATTTGTTGATTTTTGCTCTCCAGGATGCAGGGTGTTAAAACCATTTCCATACCATTAAAAGCCTGTGTACAGAAAGTGACACAAGAAGCTCGGAGAGCTAAATAGGACAAGATCATATTCAGCCTTCCAAATAAGGTAATCGGGGAACTGGGCAACGAAATGGATGAGGCTGTCCAAGTATTAAATAGGCTGGCTGGGCAGTTCCTCTTGCAATTAATGACAACAGCATCATAATGTGAAGCCATGACGCATCCTTCATCCCGATAAACATGCAGAAATGGGAAGATTCTTGGTCAGCATGCCAGTACTTAAAGGCCGGCTAGACTTGATGCAGGAAAGCTGTCACCAGAATTTCCTGCAGAGTAATTTTGTATATTTTTTAGTTCCTCCACACTCGTTTCTCCCAATTTTGCCTCCACCCCAAGCACATGTGCACACACACACACACATTCCCCTAGTGAGCTAATAGGAAATTTGGCCACTGATTTTAGCTGGGGGTGTGTGTGTGTGTTATAGAACATTAGACCATTCAGTGTAAAAAGACAAATGTTGGAAATTAAAAGCAATTGATTGATTAAATATCCTCCTAATTGCTGTAGCCCCTGTCTGCTTTGAACAAACAATAGAAGCTGGAGATCATCATCATAGATTTATGTCATGGCTAGTTTGGGATCTTCTAAATGGTGCTGTGTATGATGTACGGTCTCTATGGGCAATGTGGATGCTTGTAAGTATGAGGAATATTTCAAAAGGAATCAGTATTCTATGGGAAAGGTCGGTTTGGTCCTTGAGTTGGATGTTCATTCTGGCCAGGTCAAGGTGATGCTGTTAGCTCTGCATCATAATGTAGTGGCGGGCAGGCTCCCAAGCCAAGACTGGAGCCAATTCAGAATGAGCACTGGGGCAGATCTACATGAAAGTCAATCAGTTGTAAGTTCCTCTGGATCCAGAAGTTCATCTGAAGCAGAGCTTGATGGGGTTAAAAGGCAAAGGTAAAGGTTCCCTTGCTCAAAAGCCAGTCGAATCCGACTCTAGAGTTGCGGTGCTCATCTCCGTTTCCAAGCCGAAGAGCCAGCGCTGTCCAAAGACATTTCCGTGGTCATGTGGCCGGCATGACTAAACACCAAGGCGCACGGAACGCTGTTACCTTCCCACCAAAGTGGTACCTATTTATCTACTTGCAGTTTCTTGCTTTCGAATTGCTAGGTTGGCAGGAGCTGGAATTAGAGACGGGAGCTCACTCTGTCATGTGGCACCCGGGTCTCGAACTGCTGAACTACCGGCCTTCCATAGCTTGCAGTTCAGCATCTTAACCACTTGAGCCACCGCAGCTCCAGTTTGATGGGGGTAGGCAGCAGGAAAACAAGAGGACAAGAAATCCAGGAGCAGAGCAGAAGATCCCTCGTCATTTCACAGATGAAAACCCCTAGTCCTCTTTATTCCCTGACCCTACCAAGGGATATCACAAACTTCACATCATACCTGTTTGATAGGTGAACATGCCAGTTTCAACAGCCATGATCACCCTTGAACACTACCTGTGATATATCCATCAGATTGCCATCCTCCTCAAGTGGTGATCAAGTAGGTTTACAGCTGCTCTGTAGCTATGGCAGCAGAGCTTCATTTCCTTGTGGTGGTGGAGATTATTTTCTTCCCTTGCAGGTGCTTTTGCATGAGTCGTAGGTGAGATAGTCAAGTCAGGTAACTGAGTGAAATGTGTGTGTGTGGGAGAAGAACTACGCCTCCCATAATGCTGTGCCGAAATGTGCATATTCAAAACAACATAGGTATTACTTCAACAAAACCAAATGTTAAGACTTTTGTTTAAAAATGCTCTATTTATCATCTCTGGCTGAATGACTGGCTGGTTCACTGTGCATTTTTGCGATGGGGTGCCAAACAGCATGTGGCAACAACACATCTGTGGGGAAAGGTTGAAGGTAAGAGTTCCATCAGGCTATGTGAGAAATGTGTTTGCATAAACTACTGCCAATTGTTCTGTACTATACTGTCTGAATACATGAAAAGTCACCCAGCAAATAGTCTCAAACTGTTCACAAACAGTTGAACCAACTGATGAAAAATAGGCTCCCTGTTCGTGACCAGTGAACAGTCCATGAGCTGAATTAGCAGGTGGTCAAGCATCCATGACTGTCAAACCACACAAAATACACACAGTATCAGAGGGTAGCCATGTTGGTTTGCAATAGAACACTTCCATTTGAGTCCAGTAGCACCTTAGAGACAAACAAGAGCTTTAAGATCTAATCTGTTGAGAGTCAAAGCTTCCTTCATCAGACACAGTAGAGTAGAAATGTAGGTCTGATGTCCTTTTATCTTACTCAGAATGTGGGAGGGGTATTGCACAGAAGGCTTGTAAAAGACACGTACAATCACTTCTCTTCCACATCACTATCCAATCCAATCTTGTTTTCCTCCATCTCTCAGAAATACTTAGCAAACACAGTTTCTCCTTCCCATAATATTCTCCCCCATTTCCAGCTTATAGGCATGTTATCTTTGGCTGTTTTCTTTTCCTCCTGTGCAGAGGTCATTTCTGGGGGGATCGCGGGGGATCGCAGTTCCCCCGGGTGAGGTATGGGGGCGGGGCACATGATGAAGCCCCGCCCCCTGCTTCCAGTCGCCCTGCTTCCGGCCCTCATTCAGCCAGGAGGAGGCAGGAGAAGAGGGAGGGTAAGTTCCTTCCCCCCCGCCTCTCCCCACTCCTGCCTGCCTGGGGCCAGGGAGGGCCTTCGCAGGGCTTCCTTGCACTCCCGCCGGCCTTGCAGGTCCACCGCTGGGCTCCTCATGGGGCTCGGCAGTGGAGCTGCAAGGCCGGTGGCGGCCGGGACAGTTGGGGGCAGGGTGTGTGGCCTTATGACACACTTCCGGCGATGTCAGAGGGTGTGGCATATGCTAATTAGTTATGCTAATGAGTTCCCCTAGCTCTTTTTCTACGAAACAACCCCTGCTCCTGTGGAACAATTTGTGCCTAGGCTGAGCCCATAAATCTGCTTTTGATATCAGGACTGAGTTCTGGAGTATGGGTAGAAAATGACATCAGAGCATGTACAGAGGTGCCTTCCCTTCACCCCAGAATAACCACATTTACCTGCCTCTCCGCACACTTCGAATTCAGGAGCAGGTTGTCTCCAAACCCAGGCATAGGTAGGATATGGATATGCAGGTGTAAGTCTTTGCCAAAAAGGATTAATCTTCTCCAGAAAAACCAACCAACCAACCTTCTGCCTTTCTCTCCCTCCTTTCCCCCTCATTCCAGTACCAATGATAGCTTTTCTTTTTTTTACAGTGACTTCCAGCAGACTCGTAGAAGGCACTTGTCATCTTAATGTTCATTTTGATGCTTTATCAATAAATTAAGGCATTTGCGAGTGCATGTGGCTGAAAAATTTCCTCTCCTTCACCGCCCCCCCCACCTGCACTGCCTTTTGCAGTCTGAGTGGGCTGAAACCAGCTGATAGTAAAACCATCTAATTTGTATTTAACACTGAGGCTTTGGAGAGAGAAGAAATATTGAAGGGGAGCAATTCGGCAAATTCATTTAAAAGAATAGATTTTGTGCCAGTTTCTTTGCATGCCTCAGTAAGAACTCCATATAGTTACGCAATCAATAATGATAGTGTTTTGACAGCTCTCATAAGTTCTAGGGCATCAAACTCCAGAGGACTAGTACCACTTTGGGAGTTGGCCGCCGTGCCCATCATCCTCTGAACTTCAACTTTAGCTGCCCAGGAACAAACACTGCAAAAATAAAGCAGCAGGACTGTTGTTTTAGAGTCAGGATGTTTTGAGGATATGGCTTTCCTAGGCTCAGAAAACAGGCTTTTGCAACCCAGTTTGAAGATACGGAACAGGCAGGCGAAGAAGGGACAAGTGGGTAGGCAAAGGCTGTCAACATGGTTTGGGATTATCATAACAAAGGCTTGAGTCTGCCTGTTGAAAGGTAAAGAATTAGGTGTGACCTGGTAACTGTGGGGGGATGGGTGGGGGACTTATGAGGAGAAAGGAGAAGGCCTCATTGCCAGTGTTGCACAGGAAGTGATGTCATCACACCAACAATGTTTGGGTGATGCTCTTGTATTTGGGCAAAAACCCTATGGTAAAGTTGGCTTCTACCATAGAGTTTTTGCCCAAATACCAGAGCGTCACCCAGATGTTGCTGGCGTGATGACATCACTTCCAGTGCAACACTGGAAATGAGACCTAGGCCTCCTACTTTCTCCTTGTAAATCCCCCCCCCCACTGGCCTGCTGATCGGCTGCTGGGGGTAGGGCCTGGAAGTGGAAGACCCCCTGGCTGCATCAGGAGGTCTGGCAACCCTAGAAAGGGGCACGCTGAAATGGCCACCAAGGGGGCCTGTTAGTCAGTTCTTGCAACTTGTGAATAACCATTATGACTTCATGAAGATTTTGAACACATCTAATGAGTGGTGCTGTCAGGGGTGTGGCCCAATATGCTAATGAGTTTCTGCTATTGGGTGTGGCCTATTATGCTAATGAGTTCCTGCTGGGCTTCAAAAAGAGCCCTGACGGCGACCAATTTGCATGGCTGAGTGGATACAGTCAGACTCAGCAAGTATGTGAAGGAGACTATATTTTTTTGTCTGGAGGACTGTGATGGTTCAGTAACATGATATCTGGGTTTTTGCATATATGATTATGATCCCTTGTTTAGATAATGGTATAGTAAATTTAGACAGTAAGTTATCATGGTTTTGTCTTATTTTGTTTACCCAGCTGGAGGCTGGCAACTGTAGCCTCAGATTACCATGCTTCACCACCATCCAGCTCAACCAGGTGCTGATCAGCTTTACAGCTTCGTGGTAGATGTGGTGGAGGAGTTTCATTTCCTTCTGCCTCGCCATCTGCTTTTGCATCTATCTACCTGCAGGCCCTGTTCACCCCTGCCCTCTAAGGTTTTCCTGACACCTGGAGACGCTTTTCTCTCTCTCCGGTAACCCACCAGCACCACCTGACCTTTATAAGGAATTGCCCACTGGGAGGGTCAGGACTGCCAGCTTCCCTTCCAAGTTCTGAAGCCTTGCCTCTGTGTCTCCTGCTGCTCAGGGCCTGGTCACCACAGGAACAGTTTACTGCTTTGTGTGCCCCTGGGGGAATAGCCACTTGCCAACTGATTGCCTTCTCCCTGGTGCTTCTTTTAAAATACTGTGTCCAAGACTGTGGAGGTCTTTGTGGTACAAAGAACCACTACCAGCATCAAAAGTTATAAAGCATTTATTGAAAAGAAAATGTTCACAAGAATACTCTCAGCACAGCACCAGATTGAGCAAGGGATTCAAAAGAAATGGGTAAAATGCAATTCCTCTGTCCCTCTCTATATACATGCCCTATCAGTTGTTAGGACAGGCTCCTTAGCTTAGAGTGCTATAGATCTCTACATAGTTTTCATTACCTTGCAGCTTCCTTCAGTTGTCCATGGCAATGACCGCCTCCTCCAGACCTTAGTTAGGAGTTCTATCTGGATTCAGCACCAACAGAGGAGACCTTCCTCCTTGCTCTCCTGAGTTTTATCACCTCACTTTCCCCCACCCACTGACCAGGTCAGGCCAGGTCAGAGAAACTTTTTCTGAAAATTATTCCTGGAGATTTTCTAGTCTAAAGTTCTCCAAATCTCTGTTCTCTGCTTGGAGAAGGGGAGAGCTTGACCTACCCATTATCTCTCCTGCTAGATCTATTAGCATTTGTATGAAGGTGGGCTGAGATAAGCCTGGAAAGTAATTGAACTCATTTCCTCCCATCCTGCCTGTTCTCTGCCCAGAGAGGGGGAAAAACTTTTAAAACTCAGAGTGAAGGTTTTTCTCATTTCAAATCTCCAAAGAAAAAATGCATTTCTTCACACCATGTAACAGCTCTGGGTTGGCTGTCCCTAGAGTAAGAGAGACTGAGGCCCTGTTCACACTAGACGGTTTGGGCCGGGAGAGGGACGGATCGGGGCCACAGCAAATGGGCGTGATCCCACAGCAACATCTGGGAATCATGCTGCGCCCACCACACATTCTTCACACCTCTAAGTGGAAGTCCTAGACTTCAAGGAGCCTGCTCTAAGGTTACAGGGCTCATGTCACGTAGGCCATGGGTGGGTTGGACTTTGGGGATCATTCGACTGCAGAGGGTGTTCCCCAGACCCATTACCATGACAACCCAAAAGTTGGAAACTCCCTGCCTCCTTGCGATTGGCTACTGGCCATGGCTGGTCATAATGAGATTGGGGTTTTTCATTGTCTGACCCTTGGAGGAGAGCTCAGATTTTCTTGCTCTCTTTATTTGTTTGAATTGCATCTGGGACTGCCTAGGCTGCAAGAACTGCCTAGGCTGTTCTTTTAAGTCCTTCTAGTCTGATTGCAAGCCTGTACTGAATAAACTTTATTCTTGTTTATAAATAGTGTCTGCTTGATGTGTAACTGACTCCAAGCTAAGTTCTGTTGTCTGGACCGCTGACCAATTATGCTAACTTGCTAAGATTAACTGTACAGCTCTAGACAGAGTTGTTAATGTGTAAAATCCACATGCCAACTGAGATTCTGGATCTCTAATCTCAGGCTAGTGAGGGATTAATCTAGAGATCCTGGTGGCTGTGTCTACAAATCCAGAGCGTGCCGGGGAGCAACGGCGCCACGGCTCAGGGGATTGTGGGATCCCGCCGCGGCGTCTCTTTTTTGGTGCGGCTTTTAGAAGCCGCGCTTTGCCCAGTGTTTTCCCTGCCATGTGGCAGGGGCCTGAGAATCACTCTTTGTCTAGACTAGAATAAGTTGGGTTCCTCTGTTAATTACTGGCATGCTAAGGAATGGCTTTCTTCACCAGCCTATCTTCCCAGTTCTTTAGCCTTCATAGGTTTTAATAAATGTCACTCAAAGTGGACTTCAGAAACAGATTGGTCACCCAAATCAGGTGAGAATCCATAGTTATCACAGAACATTAGGTTTGCCACACATTCAGAAATCTTAATGACTGTAGGCCATATATAAAAGATTCTTACATTGGCATAGCATAAAGAGTTGGATTCAGCATGGAGGGAAGCTCACAGAAGGGCACTTTCCTGTCTCTGTCTTTCTGCAGCCCATTCAGTTATCCCAGTTCTGGTCCTTGGTGTCAGTGGATGCACACAAACAGGATGGGAGCAAAGTGAGGGGTCTGCTGTGACAGAAATGGCAAACATCATCCACTTCTGTACCAATGATAATGCCATTCCATTAACATAAGGGTCATCATGCTGGTGGATAAGAACCTTTGGATTGAACCCAACGACATTACTGTACCACATCAATGAAACAAGACAAAACTGTGTGAGCCGGAGGCTAAAAGACTGTGAGCTAGCTCACACTAACTCAGCTTAGAGGGAACACTGGTCTGCTGTGACAGAAATGGCAAACATCATCCACTTCTGTACCAATGATAATGCCATTCCACTAACATAAGGGTCATCATGCTAGTGGACAAGAAGCTTTGGATTGAACCCAATGACTTTACTGTACCACATCAATGAAATAGTATGAAGTAGTCCATTTGTCTACGATATTGTGGGTTGCCCACATCCATCAAATACCAATACATTAATTGGCAGAGTTAAGACATCTGAATTCCAGATTAAAGGTAGACATGTCAATGGGTTTACTGATGGTCAGTTGGCCTTCAATTGCTTCAGACCTCCCTTTCCATAGTCCTACAGTTTCCTGCCCTGACCTGGATAGCTCAGGCTAGCTCAGTATCATTGCATCTCTGGTTAGTCTTTGAATGGGAGACCACCAAGGAAGTCCAGGGTCATGAGGCAGAGACAGGCAATGGCAAACTACTTCTGAATGTCACTTGCCTTGAAAACCCTATGGGATCACCATACGTCAGCTGCAAACTGATGGCACTTCCCACCACCACCATTTCCTTTGGCATAAGCTTCCGAACAGGGGAACTGTGGCTACTCTGTTCCATAGCAATAGTGAAAATGTTCAATGGTCAGATCTGATTCTGGGACACTTCTCTTGCTAGGTTTCTCCCTCTCAGAACTGCGACTTAAAGGTGCCGTAAGTGATACACATCACTTACAGCACCATCCCAAGTCAATATGCTTAGAAGGGCATAACTTTGTCTAGGAGGGCCTGTTAACCTCTTCACATCTGATGACACTCGGTGGAAGGGCTGCTAAATGCACGCGGCATCTCCACCAGAAGGCATTGCTCTTGATCTTTTGTATCACTGATATTCTTTCAGACATTTTAAATAATGAATATGCACGTGTGAACTATCCTTTTAAAGTGTTGGACTGGATGGGCCTTTGGCCTGATCCAACATTGGCGTCTCTTATGTTCTTATGTTCTTATGATCTTTTGTATCACTGATATTCATTCAGACATTTTAAATAATGAATATGCATGTGTGAACTATCCTTTTAGGGTGTTAGGGCAGGCCTACAGTGTCTTGGTTCCACGACGGAGGTATCACATGATCACAAATTATTTGCCCATTTGTGTTGCTCGTAGCTTAAAAACAAATTTCTCCAGGAGATTAATTTTATTTAATAAAGACATTCGATGGAAACATCTCAGGCCTGGGACATAAAAATGTCAATGCTGGAATGGTTAATGGCCCAATCTGGGATGTGTTGTGACAGCAAACGAATGTAGCTATTTGGATGGCAGTCCTGAGCAAATCACTTTTTCCCAACTGGCGTTATTGAGGGTGTTTTCATCCACTGAAATCTGAGTAATGCTTCTGTTTAATGTCTCTCTTTCCCAGGGCTTAGAGAGCATCTGAGGCTCCCTAGCTGCTGCTGTCCTTTGCTTATGCTGACTAGGAAAAGAAATTACTCTGAGAGAAGTCTGGGTGTATGTACCGTACAAGGAGTCCCGCTTACTTTCTGAGAAACATTTTCTCTAGTGACCTCTCCAAACATGCTGGTAACTCTGGCAACATTTCCTGCATAACAGCAGCTCATTCGAAGGTGGCCAGTGTTTAGCATTCAGCTTTTCCTCCCAGACAGTGCTACACAACTGCAATAATTCAGGTATTTTCCTGCATTAAATTGTATCCTCTGCATAAGCAGCAAGTATCTGCTTTGGGCCAAATATTGTTCAAGTCTCTGGGACTGCTTGGCTCATTTGCACTATCATTCCTGGGTCCCAAACCTGTCTACACAACATTTGCATGCTTCACTCTAAGGGGGGGGGGGGGATTGCTTTAGGAAGAGTCTGACTGCTAATTTTAAGGTTGCCAACTCCTGCTTGGAAAATTCCTGGAGATGTAGGGATTGTGCCTGTGAGAGGTGGAGTTGGGGGGGAGTTTAGTGGGGTATGATGCCACAGCACCCACTTTCTGAAGTTCCAGGGGAACTTACATTATCATCTGGAGATCAGCTGTAATTCCGGGAGAATTCCAAGTGCCACCTGGAGGTTGGCATCCCTGGCCTGCAGATGAGACAACTATGGAAATTAGGTCACTCTTCCCTTTCCTCTGTCTGAAAGCTCTGAAACTGGTATAGATTAGGAGTGACTGGATTTCCATGAGTCTGTTGCATGTTATTCTGGATGATCTTGCTGCACTCTTGATTTAACTTGGGGAACTGGGGCGGGGGGGATCCAGAAGGGTGCATATGCACTTGATATAGGTCTTTCAGATCACTGGCCTCATTTTCTGCATCAACATTACTGGTGCCCATGTGTGCACTGATAAAACACTGCAAGAAAGAAAACCAGAGGTGATTGTGTATATGATTGCATTAATTACACTTCTGTGCTGTTTACATGTGGATTGATAAAACACCACAGAGAAGTATCCTAGATGTGATCATTTAGATAACTGCATGAATTACATGTTTGCACAGTTTTCTGGTGCATTGATAAAACACTGCAAGGAAGCCAATCCGGATGTGATTGTGCGTATGATTGATTTTTTTTATTGCATTTTAAATATATATATACATTGATAAAACACTGCAAGGAAGCAAGAATCTTGCTTCTGCCATGAACCATTTTAACCAGAATTTCTGAGCCTGAGATCGCCACCTGCATTATGGAGGATAAGGCTGACCTACCTTATTGGGTTGTTATAAAGCTTAGAGCAGTGTGGTAACTCCGAAGCACTCTGAACATTCTAGGTGTACTGTACCGATAGGAAGTATTATTATTAGCCAATAATGGGATGTTCTGATTCAGTGTAATAAAAACACTGTCCCAGAATATAAAAATCATTTGCCCACTAGCCATCAGGCACGTGTTATTAGTGCTTCGATTCCTGACCTTTTTGCCACAATCAAATTGATTTATAAGCTCTCCTTGTCCATGTGACATATTTTATTTGTCAAGCCCATCGTTGGCTTGGTTTGTTCCCCATCATTTATTGTGGCATCATTCAGCACAGGTTTGGTGGTAAATGGATTATTGCCTTGGATGCGATGACCTGGCTCTCTCTCTCCTGCCTGGAAAACCATGAGTCATCTTTCTCCGTCAGTAAGACACCTGTAACAGCATTAGAAATGCATGCTCAATGTGATTAGCATCAACGAGCACTGCAAATTTGTTTGCTGCGTATCAAATACTTTTTTTTGCCCATGGAAGAGTGCTAATCAGAATTAGGTCACATTATTATTTATCTAGCCTTAGCCACTGGAGAAAGCAAAGTGGCTTTTTAAAATTCAAGGATATTCGGGGAATGGACTCTGAGGACAAAGGCAGCACCATCTGCAATGGAACACAAGAGCTACAAAATTTTATGATGGGAGGTTTGGGGGGAGGCTGTGGCTCAGTGGTAGAGCCTTTGCTTTGCACACAGAAGGTGTCAGATGTAGTTCTTGGCATCTCCAGTTAAAAGGATTGGGTAGGGGGTGAAGTGAAAGACCCTGAGACCCTGGAGAGTCACTGCTGGGCAGAGTAGACAATACTGACCTTGACAGACCAACAGTCTGACTCTGTAGCCCTATTCATATGTTATAGTGAATACATATACATCCTGCGTCTGTTTGCAAGAAAGAGCCAATACAAATGCAATTTACAAATGCAACCAGGGACCAGTAGCGGATTTCAATCACACACTCAGCTGTGCAGGCATTGAATGTAATGTGAGAATTACTCAGCACACATTTAAAGAAAAATGAAATGTACGCTGTACACTGATTCTATGTGTGCTTACTTAAAGGCCTCGTATGGACAGGACCTTTGTTGATTTAATATAGAAGTTGCCAATGCCATAGATTTCTGTTCACTGATCTTTTGCTCCATGTGTTCTGGATTAATAAATGTAACTTCTTGTTTCCAGACCCCAAATTGTTTCTCATATTACTCAGCAGCAAACCTGGGTGCCACCAAGTGTACATGCCATGGGCAGATGCAACCCATCCCAGCTTGCTCATAAATGTTACCTATAGTATACAATTGTTTTCACAAGTTACATTTTTAGATATATGTGGGGTTGCCAGCCTCCGGGTGGGGTTTGGACTTCTCCTGGCATTGCAACAGAATACAGAGATTAGTTCCTCTGGAGAAAATGGCAGCTTCCAAGCACAGGTTCTATGGCAACACAGCTCTACTGAGCTCTCTCTCCAGGCCCCACCCCCAAATGGATAACAACATGGATAAACATATGGAGCAGAGGTCCATCAGTGGCTATTAGCCACAAAATATAGATAGGAACTCTCCGTTTGGGGCAAGTGATGCACTGTATTCTTGGTGCTTGGGGGGGGGCAACAGTAGGAGGGCTTCTAGTGTCCTGGCCCCACCGCTGGACATCCTGATGGCACCTGGTATTTTTGGCCACAGTGTCACAGAGTGTTGGACTGGATAGGCCATTGGCCTGATCCAACACTGGCTCCTCTTATGTTCTTAAATCTCCAGGACTTTCCCAATGTATAGTTGGCCTCTCTAGGCATACATGTAAAATGAATGAAGGGTGTGCATAAAAATGTAACACATGGCCTTGAGAAAAAGACCAAAATGCAAAGCAACTTAGCCATTTCTCCTCCCAAACTGCAAAGACAATTTAAATTTATGAGTCATTGGTGGCTTGCAATATCCTGGTGATTGATCTTGCATGTAACTTGGAAATTATTTTATCTTTTTGAAATGTAAGTATGATGGAATCACAGAAACATAGTGAGGTAAAATAGGCTTGACTTGGGTGTTGCTGGCTTGAGGTCATCCAGTGAGGTTCATGGTTGAGCACAGAAGTGTGTCTCAATCTCACCAGTTCTAGCTTAATGCTCTAACCACCATGTTTTGTTTTACCTGTAGCCCAGTGACAAGATCTTTAAAGGTAAAAATGTTTAAAATAAGCTGCAAACTTGTCAGGTTTTTTTTTAATGCTGGTAAATCTAACTTCCCAAACATTGTTCTTTAGCTTGCTAGTAAAGCACCAGAAATAGCCAAAATAGATGCAGTTGGCAGTGGTGATGTTACTCATTTGCCAGAGCCAGTCCCAAGCCTAGCAAAAGTTCTTTTGCCTGAATAACATTGTGCATTAGATGGGGCACCCAGAACACATGAAGCTGTGTCCATCAGGGTAGCTTTCCAAGAACTCTAAATCCAATCTCCTCCTCCTCCTAACTACCATTTTTTTAACCTGTAGCCCAGTGAGAAGAGCTTTAAAGGTAAAAATGTTTAAAAGAAGCTGCAAATTTGTCAGGTTTTTTTTTAATGCTGGTAAATCTAACTTCCCAAACATTGTTCTTTAGCTTGCTAGTAAAGCACCAGAAATAGCCAAAATAGATGCAGTTGGCAGTGGTGATGTTACCCATTTGCCAGAGCCAGTCCCAAGCCTAGCAAAAGTTCTTTTGCCTGAATAACATTGTGCATTAGATGGGGCACCCAGAACACATGAAGCTGTGTCCATCAGGGTAGCTTTCCAAGAACTCAGGCAGAGGTATTTCATATCACCTGTTACCTGATCCCTCTAACTGGAGGTACCAAGGATTGAAACTGTGACCTCCCGCATGCTAAGCAGATGTTGTACTACTTAGCTATGGACCCTCCCCAAATCCAAATACTGTACAATCTTACTTTTCTGAAAGTTCAAAAGACTTACTTTCCTGAGGGCCTAAAAGTAAATCTTGGAGCCATCAGTGAGAATGTTTTAGTTTTTTTAGTGTAGAAATTCAGTACACCTCAGATGTCTTGGAATGTAAGCATATAGCTGCTGGACACCTTGAAATTGGCACGGCTGGAAGATGTGTCCCCCCCCCCCCCATTCCACATGGTCTATCCTGCATCTGTTTCTGAACACTTTCTGTTTCTTTTGGCTACAATTTGCCATATCACCATTCCATTTGGGATGTAAAGAAAGAGAACATCTGCGATATCTCAAATACAAAAGTAATGGGAAAGTATAAAAATAACTGAAGCTTCGAGTGCCAGAATCCAGACATAACACCAGCTTAATCCAAGAACAAATTGTATGGAAGAATGAAAACAATGAGGGAGATAGGCAGATGGTAGTATCCGGAGATGGTTGAGTTGGCCTCTGATTGAAATCCATTTGTGAAAGCTGTGGCCCAACCCTTGTGTGGTTATGAGGCATTGAAACCACCTGTTTGAGCCTGTGCCTTCGATCTCAACATTGCTTTTTGAATCCATGTGCAGCAGTATTAATTTTAAAAGTGGTGTGTGAGCTGCATAAAAACCATATGCATATATATGAGCTAGAAGGCAGATAATGGATTGGATCCAGCCAGCTTTCCCACTGGTAGAAAAGGAAGAAGAATTATTCTTTGGCCACAAAAATCCCAAAACAAACCCCACCCTATTTCAGGGATCGGGAGATCTGAGTGAACAAAAGTCATGTGTGACAAATACTCTAATAAAGAAGAGAACTGGGCAAGATTTAGCAAAAAAAAGTTTCCTGGATCCACCCCAATGTATTGTGTTCTATGTAAAGTATCTCTTGAAGATGGTGCAACATAACTCTGGAAGGGATTACATCTTTTCCAAAACTCCTGTACATTAATAATTCTCCATAGGAAACTAGCACAGCATGCTTGAGAAGGGCTAGGCTAGAACCCCAACCTTGATGTGCTAATTTTTGTTTTGTTTGCAGGGTAGTTTGAAGTAAGTCTAAAACATTCACGTTTCTAAAAATAATTTTATTTTATTATACTTATTTTCCATACACCAGTGAACAAAACATAGACAGAATATGTCATACATCAATTACCATACATCCAAATCTGTAGAAAAGGAAGAAGAATTATTCTTTGGCCACAAAAATCCCAAAACAAACCCCACCCTATTTCAGGGATCGGGAGATCTGAGTGAACAAAAGTCATGTGTGACAAATACTTTAATAAAGAAGAGAACTGGGCAAGATTTAACAAAAAAAAGTTTCCTGGATCCACCCCAATGTATTGTGTTTTATGTAAAGTATCTCTTGAAGACGGTGCAACATAACTCTGGAAGGGATTACATCTTTCCCAAAACTCCTGTGCATTAATAATTATCCATAGAAAACTAGCACAGCATGCGTGAGAAGGGCTAGGCTAGAACCCCAACCCTGATGTGCTAATTTTTGTTTTGTTTGCAGGGTAGTTTGAAGTAAGTCTAAAACATTCACGTTTCTAAAAATAATTTTATTTTATTATACTTATTTTCCATACACCAGTGAACAAAACATAGACAGAATATGTCATACATCAATTACCATACATCCAAATCTGTTTTTTTTAAAGACAGATAAGAGAAAAGGGGACTCATACTCTTACAATCTGTTACATTTACTGCTCCTAATAATATACTTATAAATTTGCGTCTGTTGCTGTCCAATTTACTTTCCTTATAGTCTTTTGCTCAGATATATCTTAAAATATTTTCTTTCACCCGCTCCGTTGGTTTATTTCTATTCCAATACAAAATAAATTAGAACCATGTTTCCACAAACATCTTGTGGACCTTACTTTCCCCTTCATAGGTCTTCTTATAAGCTTATTTGTCAACACAACATGCCACACTTTGCGAGCCCTAGTTTCTCTTCAGATTGTATTAAATATTCACAGTTTGAGTTAATACCTTCAATTTTGACAGGTACATGGTTGTTTTGTGACTTCCCAATCAAAAATGTCTAAATTTTGCCCTGACCTGGATAGCCTAGGCAAGCCCAATCTCGTCAGACTTCAGAAGCTAAGCAGGACCTGGCAAGTACTTGGAAGGGAGACCTCCAAGGAATACCAGGGCCAGGGATGCAGAGGCAGGTTATCAAGCCACCTCTCTGAAAATGTCCTAGCCCCACCAAAAGTCACCAAAAGTCACCATGACTTTCAGGTTCACAAGCACATACAAACACACACACACACAAAATACTAAAAAAAATTCTAAAATTTTTCTTCATTACATTCACAACATTCTGGTAGTGGTAGATGTCCATGGGTTACTTAAATGAACAATTAGAAAGAAAATACCAGCAGAGATGCCATGGCTCAGTGGTACAGTATCTACTTTGCATGCAAAGAGGCCCCAGTAGACCATCCTCTACATAAGAAGGATCTCAGGTAGTAGCTGCTGGAGAAGATCTCCCTTGCATGATACTCAAGAGAATGGCTGTCAATGAGAGGAGACTGCTGAACTAGATGGACCGATGGTTTGAGTCCACAGAAGACAGCTTCCACCAAGCTGCTTTGAGCCATGAGGAAAGGCTGGGAAACGACTCCCACCTCCTTGTCTTGGAGAAAAGGTGACCATGACCTCAACATGACCACTACAAGTTACCTTGGGTTCTGATAGCGTGTTCTTATGCTGAACTTGGCATATAGCAGTCACAAGAGAGTCCCCCCCCCCGCCCCCAGCATATTGGGGAACTTGAACCCCGGGATTGAACCCATGGGAATCATGTGCTTCATCTCCTTTCACCAATTACAAAATGATGTTTGCAGTTACTACTCAGACTTTTGATGTTGCTCTTGTAAGTGCCAAATTCAGTATGAGATTTCTTTTGGCATGATGAAAACGTCCATTAATTTGTGACTTTCCCCCCTCTCTTTTGTAGCAACATGTCATACAAAATTGTACTTCCTGGTGCATAACATCCTGCCAGAATACCACCTGCTCCATCCTTTGATGAACCGGTGTTTCCACTGGTAGGTTACTAGTGCCATTCTAGACACAGTTACACCCTTCTAAGTCTGTTGACTTCCGTGGAATTAGAAAGGTGTATCTCTGTTTAGGATTGCACTGTGAGCATCTCACATCTTGAGCATACTGGCATTTATTAGTTTGCACATCACCCCAAATTAGTGTTCACCTATTTCATAGCTGCCACCTGCATGACAACAGCGCAACTGAACAGGTTGATAATTGATGGGCTGAGCAGTTTTTTATTTTCATCAGAATTCTTCTGCAAATATAAACAACCCCTGATCATCTGGATAGAAATGGTCCTCAAGAGAATACCTGGGCCATCTGCCCGAATCTTGGGAGATGATTCAGCCAAGCCTCATAAACGCCATTTTGAGTATCTTCAAAAATCTCTGTAATGACAGGAGTCAAAAGAAGTTCTTCAAAGCAGAAGGAACACTTCTTCAGTTTGTTTCAATTACGAGGCATTGGGCTGGTTCATATACAGTCATTCATCTCCTGATAAAAGAGAAAGACATGGAAGACAGATCCACGAGTATCTATTTAGCCATGATAGTCCAGAGCTAGTTTGCCTCTGAATACTAATTGCTGGGGGGGGGGGAGTGAAAGGGGGAGACTTTGGCATTTGTGCCCCTGCTTTGGTGTAGTGGTGTAGTGGTTAAGTGCGCAGACTCTAATCTGGGAGAACCGGGTTTGATTCCCCACTCCTCCACTTGCACCTGCTGGATGACCTTGGGCAAGCCATAGTTCTGGCACAGCTGTTCTTGAAAAAGAGCAGCTTCTGTCAGAGCTCTCTCAGCCCCACCTACCTCACAGGGTGTCTGTTGTGGGGGGGGGGAGGGAAAGGAGTTTGTAAGCCGCTCTGAGACTCCTTGGGGTAGTGAAGGTGGGGTATAAATCCAATCTCCTCCTCCTCCTCCTCTTCTTCTTCTTTTCTTGAGGATTTTGGGACATCTGGTTGGCCACTATGGAATACAAGATGCTTGACTATGTGGACTGTTGGTCTGATCCAGGAAGATTCTTATTGTGCTCTTATATATGAACAAACCTTCACAAAATACAACCACACTGATAAATCTTTTTTTCATTGTCATTTAAATGCAGTTTCCCTTTCAAGCTTAACCCATTGTGCATTCAGCTGCGAGTTATCAAATACTAGTGTGGTGTAACAGTCTGTTAGACTAGGACCTGGGAGATGTGAGTTCAGATCCAGACACACAGATGAACTTGGGCTAGTCACCCTCTACCATACTCACAGAGTTATTGTGATGATAAAATGGGGAACCATGTCCCTTTTGAGCTTATTGTAGGAAGGGTGGGAAATGTATGTGATCTTTAGCTGAAAAATCACCCTTCTACTTTCTTCTTCTGCCATTCTCTGCAGTTATCTCCCCCCCCCCCCAAAGCAACATGGATTCCATGATTCCTTTGGGGCTCAAGTGGAGAAAAGCCTCTGTTGGGAGGGATTGCAGAGATTAAATGCCTTCCCTCCTACCCTTCATTTCTCTTTCACAAATTCTAACACCCCATCGCCACTTTTCATGCTGACAGCAAGTAGAGAGTGTGTGCTACTGAATACACAATTCTGCCCTTTCACATAAGTGGCCTTGAGCCACTTAAATATTTTAAGAAATAAAATTAAAATGTTCAAAAACGTTGCCATGTTTTTCTCTTTGAGGACACTTTCGTATGCTCTCCCAGCAGGGTGGGAACTACTTCTACATGATGTGACCCAAAATTTCTGCTGCACAGATGTGAATCCTGGCTTGTACTCAACCACTTGTGGACTTTATGGACTGGGACTTTCCAGCTTCCCTTTCATGTTCCAGCCCAGTGAGCTCCCTGATTGGTATTTTCCCATGAGGTCAGTGGATGCTCAGGAACAGCATGAGTGCCATTCCAATGCAGGAACAGTGTGGTTGGATCACACCAATCTAACCACATGGGTGAGTCAATTGCATGGCTCTTTCCTCCAAATTCAGCTCCCCATCACAGGAAATGTGCCAGTCAGGAGAGGAAGAAGAGGAAGAAGAGGAGGAGATTGGACTTATACCCCACCCTTCACTACCCAAAGGAGTCTCAGAGCAGTTTACAATCCCTTCCCCTTCCCCTCCCTACAGCAGACATAACAGGTAGGGCTGAGAGAGCTCTCTTGAGAACTGCCCTTAGAGAACAGTTCTGAAAGAACTTCATGACTGACCCAAGGTCACACCAGCAGCTGCATGTGGAGGAGTGAGGAATCAAACCCGGTTCTCCCAGATTAGAGTCCGCGTTCCTAACCACTACACCAAACTACACAAAAAAGCCCCATGTGTTCATCCCTGGCCTTGTGATTGCATTATTCATCTGTGTGCCCCGCCACATAGGTTCACAAAATGCTCCCATGCAGCGGGAAGAGAGTTTGAAGGGGTCCAAGTTTTCAGCTGTTTCTCTGTTATTTTGGAATTACAATGCCCCAAAGGTATCCATTTTCTAATCATCTTGACTTGTTTTAGACACAACAACTTATACTTATGTAATCAAACAAGATGCTGTTTCTTTATAAACACAGTTTGATTCATATTTGATGGAAACACCAAGTATGAAAAACACTGAAGAAAGAAATTGTGTCTCTCATTAAAGTGTTTGTAGCGGTGCAGTTAGTAATGAATTCTCCAATCTGTTCATTAAATGCTGCAAGAGAGGCTGTGGCAAAGAACTGGAGGAGTAAAGAAATCCTTCAAAGAAGGAATTCGATGGAGAAAGTTTGGTGTCTAACACTAATGAAAGCCATTAAAGCTTTTAAATAAATACGAAGAAAGAAGTGAATAGTGGCTTACAAGAAATGTTGGGAACCATTTCTAGATCTTGCAAAACAATCCCACAGACACGCATGAAGACATTAACACACAAAACTGCCTTAAATGAAGTCACGCCATTGGTCTATTGTGGTCAGTATTGTCTACTCACACTGGCAACAGGGCCTCAGGTAGAGGTCTTGAATTGGTGTGAGCAGGTACCAATAATTAGAGCAGGGAGCTTGGAAACACTTCGGGAATTTTGTGAAATGATAATTACCAAAAATGGCTGCCATGCAGGAGCATAGCTATGGTGGGGCATTTTGGGGCCACCTCCCTTCACTCATCAGCCATGCCCCACCACTGCTAGCCATTCCAGCACCTCATAGATCCCACCACCCACCTTACCCATCCCCCACCACCCACCACCCACCTGCCCATCCTCTGTGCCGCACATGGAATGGCCGCTTACAGGGCCAGGCTCACCATCCAAAGGGCAGCCAGTGGGCTGGAGGCAGGGAGGGAGAGGCGCCTCCCACCGGTCATCCGGCCAGCCACACCTACTTCCCTGCAGCCACAGCCCCTGGTGAACCTCAGGGGTCAATGTGGCCTGCCGCCGCTCCCCTGCCCCACCACCCAGAAATTCCTGGCTATTCCCCTGCTACCATAGGTGGTGGGGCCAACAATATAATGTTGGAAGGTTCCAAGCCAAGTCGTTTTGTGAATGGACATTGACTGCAGATTCAAAAGTGAGGCTCCCTGGGTTCTTCTGGAGCACCTATACAAAGGTGGAGGAAAGTTTGGATCAGTGCTTTGCTTTGGGGAAGCAATGCTGGTTCACAGGGAGGGCTGCGTCTCTGCATAAGAGATACTGCCAGGTCCAGAGGCACAAGAAAGTCCTTGTCTATGGTCAAGCTAAGGATACATGGCTGTGATGTGTCTTCCAAGGGTTGAGCGGGTAGAAAGTGACCTGAAGCTACCTTCCCACACACACCCCTTCAATTTCCCCCCATTTGTATTTGGGGTTTTATCCCCCAAAACGTAAGAAGCAAGTGGATTTCAGGAACCTTATTAAGAGGTGATCGTGGGTGCCATGTTGAAGATCACTGCTTAGACTTTCTCAATGAAAAGTTATAACATTACTGGGGGGGGGGAGAGATGTTGCTCTATATTCTTTTTCATCAAACTTTACTCTTTTTCCTCTTTTTTTCTGGCCTTTTGTTCTCATGATAGATGAAGTGTAGTGGGTTAGATGCATGTAGAAACCACTGAGACCGATGTAGTGATCAGCATGGTTTACTGGTACACAACAAAAGACAAAGACTAACGGCCAGCTGGCCTGTTATATACACACCTGGGGACACACCCCTAGGTCCCGTTGGTGGGTTTATATCTCCCACCACGGTCCTATTGGTTCCCCAGTGGAGACTAGGAGTCTAGTCCCCATTGTTCTTACAGAGTCAAGCTCTGGGGTATTCGCTGGCCCCTGGTGGCGGTCAACGGACATAACAATAGATGTACTGAATAAAAGAAATATATGTATATGTTTAGATTAGTCTGGTTTGCAGTGCATTTGTATTATATCCTTAATTCTAAAACTTAATATAAAAAAGAACATGATAACCAGCTGACCATTAGCAATAGTTAGCAACTTGACACCTAGATCTATGGTCAGATTCCCAACCTAATCTCCATTACCTAATATATCAGGTAAACTCAAGAAATGACTCACATTTCTGTGCCGCTAGAGCAGCCCTAAACACTCAAGTATTATGAAGTTTACAAAAATAAAGTAAAATCTAAGAGTGTGGCTGTCAATGTGCATAAGTAAATGGAGTCTGTTTGGCAGGATAAGTTATAATCCTGTAACGGTACAGTGAAGATTTCCCAAAAGGGGTTTTCTCAGGTTTAAAAATGTCTCTGACATGTAATTTTGGTACAATGTGAATGTTGTTTTTACAGCTTTTGGAAATGCACCATAAATGGGGATGGCTCCAAGAGAGGCATACTTTAAAATAAAGGTTCCCAACATGGGGAGGGGGCTTTAGCTCAGTGGTAAGGCTCTGGTTTTGCATGCAGAAAGTCTCAGGTTCAGATGATGGCATTTCCAGTTAAAATATCTTAGGTTTCAAGATGCTAGGGGAAAGTTTTCTGTACCTAAGAACCACTTCTAGCCAGTGTAGATTGTACTGACTGAGTAGGAATGCTGAGAACTTTGTGACAAACATATTTCAGACAGCCACAAATGAACGGAGTCTTAGATCTTGAGCATCCTGCTAAACAGCTTTGTAGCTGCACAATAGGCTGTGATGGTGGAGTTTCAACTCCTTCTGTCTCACAGCCACTTCTGCATCTACACAGTGGCTGAAATTGAAATTGATTCTTTAACAGGATCATAGATGGTTGGGTCAGGTGATTAAATCACATGGGGCAGGAACTACAGCTCCCATAATGCTGCGCAAAAGCATGTATGTGTAGAACTCTGCCAGTCCACTGGTGAGTTGAATACAAACCAGTAAGACCTTTTTTTTTAAAAAAAAAAGACACAATGTTGATTTATAAATAACTGGTGTGTTCACTCTTTGTTTGAACAATTGGCTATGGAGTGGTGCACAGCAACAAGAGGGCTGTGTGAGAGAAAAACTAAAAGTCCCATTTAATTACATGAGAACCTGCATACAGGAAATGCTGCTGATTCCACTCTACTATACTATCAGACTGTGAGGAAAGTAACCTGCCAAACAAGCTGGAACTGCTTATGAACAAAAAAAGTGCCCAATATAAAACTCACCTTCCTGTTCATGATCTCAGAGCAGAATATGAGCTGAACTTGCAGGGGCTCATGCAGCCTAGTACTTGAGCAGGATGGACCAACAATCTAAGCAGATTCGTACACATATTTCCAGAATGTTACAGTGCAATCTTAGATAGAGTCACATCTTTCTGTGTCCATTGAAGTTAATTTTGGAATGCTGTATAGGATTATACTGTTAGTTTTACAGTGAAATCCTAGGCAGAGTTATGCCCCTCTAAACCTGTTGGCTTAGAATGGTACAATCAGGCCTCGGTTCCTGCCGGAGCGCACCAGAGCACCGCTCCACCAGTCAGGAGCCCAGGGGGCAGGCACATAAGCCCCGCCCCCTGCTCCCACCAGCCATCAGATGGGACACGGTGGGGGGGGGTGAAATGTTCCCCCGCCTCCCTGAGCCCCAGGGTGGTGGCCTTGGACTCGTAGGGGCAAATTCCACCTCTCGCGTGTGATGCCTCTCGGACATCACATGCGAGAGATCATTCTGGCTCCCCCAGCTCTCCTTTGGGGCTCCTTAAAAAGTTATGGCCGCCGCTGCTGTTCTTGGCAGCAGCTGTGATGCCCGGGGGTGGGGCAAAATGTTCTCCTACCTCCCTGAGCTCCGTGGCCTTGGACTCGTAGGGGCAAATTCCACCTCTCGCGTGTGATGCCTCTCGGACATCACATGCGAGAGATCATTCTGGCTCCCCCAGCTCTCCTTTGGGGCTCCTTAAAAAGTTATGGCCGCCGCTGCTGTTCTTGGCAGCAGCTGTGATGCCCGGGGGGGGGGCAAAATGTTCTCCTACCGCCCTGAGCTCCGTGGCCTTGGACTCGTAGGGGCAAATTCCACCTCTTGCGCAAGAGGTCATTCTGGCTCCCTCAGCTCTCGGGAGGGGCTCTTTAAAACGTTATGGCCACCGCCACTATTCTCAGTGGCAGCTGCGATGCCCGCGTGGGGGGGCGGCGGGGGGGGCAAAACATTTCCTTGCCTCCCTGAGCCCCAGGGTGGTGGCCTTGGACTCATAAGGGCAAATTCCACCTCTTGCGCAAGAGGTCATTCTGGCTCCCCCAGCTGTCCTTAGGGGCTCTTTAAAAAGTTATGACCCCAGTGGCAGCTGGAACCACGGGGGGGGGACTTCTGAACTGCCCTCCCCGCCTTTTTCATGCTCCGGGCTCAGTATTTCTGTATACAGTTGTAGGGGCTTTATTGCAATGTGGTATGGCCTGATATTATGTTCTTATTCCAGTGTGGGGTGTGTGTGGGGCAATGGAAGCTGAGTGATAGGGTCTCTCCAAGTGATTGCCAGAAGTGAGATGCGTCCTGGTCTTGTGTCTTACAGATAATCTTACAAATAGTCCTTTGCATTTATAGCATGCTTTCAACTTTAAAAGGATCATAATGCTGATTGTGTGAACTTAGGCAAATCACGAGAGGTAGAGCAGGAAAGATTGCATCAGTGCTTAGTTCTTGTGGCCCTTTCTTACACACCCAGGGAAATGCTGATCGCCACTTTGGGGCCAGGAAGCAATTTTTCTCCAGGCCAGTTTGGCCCCCAGTGATCCTGGAGGTCGACTTGGAGGTGAAGGGAAGGGAGAGGGGGGAAAGAATGGATCCCAGGTGCTTCTGCCTGTCAGAGGGGCTGGTGCACACTTCCGGTGATGTCAGGGGGTGTGGCATATGTGAATAAGTTATGTTAATGAGCTTCTGCAGCTCTTTTTCTACGAAATGACCCCTGGGTACAACCCTGTTTAGGATTCCACTACTGGAGTGTTGGTGGTTTCCCATTGAGCAAACATGTAGGAGGCGATAAAGGTGGGGGGGAAGGTAAACAGCAGGGTCAAAGGGCAATAAAATCCAGGGAAATATGTAAATATGTAAAATGAAAAGTGCAGAAACCATTCACAATCATGCTGTTCCCCCTACTTTTGCTTTGCTAGTTGTCATACGTAGTGGCTGCAGAATGTTTTCATGTTCTTGCCAGCTTCAGATGTCAAGGACTTCATGTTATATGGTATATGAGTTTTACTACAGTACTGAGTTTGATGGTCTGTTTGGGGAAGGACTGAGAGTAAACATTACTGAGCCAGAGAGACCAACATTTTGACTCTTATGTTTTGAACCATTGTTGCAGTGTTTCTGGCAATCGTCCCCCCTTGAGGGGAGGGGCTGTGGCTCAGTAGCAGAGCATCTGCTTGGCACACTGAAGGTACCAGGTTCAATCCCTGGCATTTACCTCTTTCTAAGACCCTGGAGAGCTCCTGCCAGCCTGAGTAAATGATACTGACCTTGAGGGACCAATGGTCTGGTTCAGTATGAGGCAGCTTCATATGTACTTAAAACCACTCAGTAGCATGGGTTTGTGTGTCAGAACTGTAAAATTACTTCAGTGCTTGGCAGCCCTGTCCTGGACAACCCATCAGTCTACAATCCCCCGCGGGGAAAAGAATGTAAAGAACTATCAGATATTTAAAGAACGAAAGAACTATCAAATAGAAATAAAAATATCTCTAAAATTGTTATGATTATTTGTTATTGCCTGGACTGTCCATATATGTATTTTAGCTACAAGACAACTTAATACTGTTGTGTCTCAGCTAATATAGCTGGAAATCATTACCTCATTGTTCAACTGTCACTTGAAGAGACAGCTCATGTTTCTCTGTTCCTGTGAGAAGTCACCCCACCCTCTGCATAGGTTTTGTGAGTACCAAGAGGAAAGTGCAGTTTGGTTTGGCTCCGGAAGCTTTCCAGTCGATCCCTTTTACAATGCCGTCATTGCTGAGGGCATAGTGATGTCACTGACAGATGTCTGAAGCAGTCAAGGAAAACTTAACAGGATTGACTTGATTTCCAGATTGCTCTGATACAGTGTTTTCCCCCCCAAACTTTTCACTTTCAGGGAACAGTTTCCATATCAAATTGTCTGCCCAGGAAGCTCTGCACATCTGCAAAGGCCTCCCTATGTGTTGCAGAGGATTCTGGGAAGTGTTCTCAGGTGCATGATCAGGGCTGAACCAGATGTGGCCATTTTCTTCCTTGCTTGCTTGATTTATTGCTTTCTTGCTTTTTGATTTTGTCTCATCCATTTTTGGTTTGCCTTATTTTTGTTACTGTAATTGGTGATTCTTTTGTTTATTTTACATCATCCAGTTTATGTCATTTATACTCTGTGGACACCAAAATAACACTGAAACATGCCTTAATTTCAACTGGAAAAATCGGAAACAGAAACTGGGCTGAAAATGAAGATTCGCAGGTCTCTTTCCTACAGAACAGAAACTAAAAATCAGTCAGTTTTTGAAATTTGGCCTTAAGCCTAGAACTCATTCACTTTCGGGGGTGGGGGAAGGCTATAAACTAATATGCTGTGTGTTTGAAGTGTTGGACTAGGATATAGGAGACTCCTTAGGTAAAGGTAAAGGTTCCCTTGCTCGAAAGTCAGTCGAATCTTACTCTAGGATTCTAGGCGCATGAAACGCTGTTACCTTCCCACCAAAGTGGTACCTATTTATCTACTTGCAATTTCTTGCTTTCGAACTGCTAGGTTGGCAGGAGCTGGAACTAGAGATGGGAGCTCACTCCATCATGCGGCACCCGGGTCTCGAATTGCTGAACTACTGACCTTCCACAGCCTGCAGTTCAGCGTCTTAACCACTTGAGCCACCGCAGCTCCATAGGAGACTCCTTACTTAACTGTAAATTCACTCGGTGACCTTGGGCCAGTTGCTCTCTCAGCTTACCCAGCCTCACAGGGTTGTAAACATTACTGAGATTGAGCTCACTCCATCATGCGGCACCCGGGTCTCGAATTGCTGAACTACTGACCTTCCACAGCCTGCAGTTCAGCGTCTTAACCACTTGAGCCACCGCAGCTCCATAGGAGACTCCTTACTTAACTGTAAATTCACTCGGTGACCTTGGGCCAGTTGGTCTCTCAGCTTACCCAGCCTCACAGGGTTGTAGTGAGGATAAAATGAGGGAATGTATACGCTGCTCTGAGTCCTCTGGATACAAATGTCTTAAGTCTTTAAAGAAACAAACAAAATGCAAGATGTTGACTAGCCTCCTAGGCATCACAGTCATTTGGCATTAACAAAAAGTGCACCCTAGAGCAGATCCATCTCAGCTATGTATTTGAGGGGAAGATTACTTACGTCCGTTACTGTTCATTTAACCAACAGGAAACACAACTAAAATACTCATGGGGTTTGGAGGTCCAACAATCTATCACCAGTATAAAATATTTAGCAACCTATGAAGTCATTTGTTGTTCTTTGTCACTTAGCAACCACATGAGGGGAAGACGGGTACCCGTGGGACATCTTTTTGGGGGGAGGATTTTCTCCTCCATTGCTAATGTTATTATTGAAGAATCCTTAATATACCTCCAAGGAACCTCAGGGTTCTCTGGAATCCAATTTGAAAATAAGTGCTCTGATATATGTTGCTGACTAATTAGTGCCCTTGTGAATGAAGCTATCTGTGGAGTGAAAAGAAGAGGAAGAGGAGGAGGAAGATTGGATTTATACCCTGCCCTTCACTCAGTGTCTCAGAGCATCTAACAATCCCTTTCCCTTCCCTTCCCGACAACAGACACCCTGTCTGCCTAATGTAACAAATTAAAAGAACCAGCATGTTCATAGTCAACAAGGTCTAAATAATTACTAGCAGTGAGTGGTTGATTTTCTGTGATGTCACAGTATGGCTGTCCAGTGCTTCCGTCATATGACAAGCTGCAGGAGAGTAGAAAGGTCCTTCCCTTTCTGGCATCAGGAGGTTCAGATTAGAATGGGGAAATAGTTCCATTTCTGCTTTCACCCACCCCATACACATTGGGTTTCTTTGTACCCATGCATTTAGCTTGAGCCTAAATTACTGGGTTTTATAATGTTTTATATATATAAAGAATGGTTACAATATGGGCAGTTATTATGGCACAAACACCAAGCTCTTTTTGACAAGCCCTTAAAAAATTGCTTTCTTTTAAATTTGATCTTGTGAGCTTGTTAAATTTATTTCCAGTTATTCTTTCTGCCAGGGGATGTTTGGGTCCAGATGATCTTTTAAAATTATGGATCTGTTTTCCATGGCACCAGGAATAAAGTAAACTGGGGTTGATAAATGGATGCTACCTTTTGATGTTGGTGATGAAACGTCCCCCTGAAAAGAAAAGTGCAGATGGAGCTGAAGAAATATGATTTCTGTATGGAACTGATGGAGACACGACGACGGCTTATCATGATGTGTTTGGACTGGAAAGCAGCATTGACTGCACTGTTTAATTAACGTTTTATGACAAACGCATAGGATTTCATTGGTGGGGGTGGGTGGGATTGACTCTTCCAACTACCGTTAATCACATCTATTACAGCATCACTTATACATCTGTGGTTAGGTGGTTCACCATCTCTGATTTGCCTTTCCTTCCACTCAGCAGCGTGGAGATTGATTATCTTGTGCCTGAAAAAGATCAGCAAGATATTAAGCAGTAAGTCAAATCTATTGCTGTGCTTTTTGCAAATATTTTTTTGCTTATCGCTCTGCCGAGTAAATTAAACAGCTCTCCTCCTGTAAGCTTCCATTTCAGTATAAATCGCCCCTTTTTATCGTAAGCCCCATTTTAACAACAGATTTGACTCATCCAGTTAGTCCTACCTGTCCAAACTCACAGGCGCAAAGATCTTTCATGCCAGATAATATCTGCCTGCAATGGATTCCAAAATATTTCAGCAGATATGAAGGTCTTCATGATATACACATCACTAGGTTGCCATTATAGGAGGAGCAGTAACATCCAACATACAGGAGACTGTAGGACCAGATCCAGGTTTTTTGGAAAGTAGGACAAAGATTCCATCCACCGTACCTCTTTCCACCATCACGTCCACCTGCATCATTCCATCTTCCACACACAGAGTAAGCAAAGGCAAGATTTTCCCTCCGTTTTCCTTTCCCTTTCTGACTGAGCAGCCCTAGTGGTCTGTTTTCTTCTTTCTTAAAGGACTCCGGCTGTCCCACCCTGTCTCAGGATGATATTTTACCGCTGGCTCAGCCCAGGAACCTGAGGGAAGGGTAGGGATCTCCCTTTAACTTAAACCACTGAAAATGCCACTTGGGACATTTTGAAATTCAAAATTAACAAAACATTTTATTCAAAATAGAGGGGAAAGGGCAGGTGAAATCAGGGGTTGAAAGTTCTGAGATAACTCAATGTAGATAACTCTGAGGTAAAACCAAAACCAAACAAACCCCAGACTTTAGTTCTTATATTTCAGGCTGAGAGTTTCTTAAGCTATTCACAGTTACTTAAAATCTTATGTTGACAGCCCCCCCCCCCCGGTGTTCTCCCCAAACACTCCAGTACACTTCCTTTGAGTATTCACTGACTCCTTCAGTTTTCAGAAGGCTGGGATACTCTTTCCATTACCCAAATCCCTTCTTTTGAAACACCAGTACTCATCTTGAGTTTTTAACTGACTCTTAAGGTTTCTCCAGGTAGTCTCTAACCACACCAGACCAGGGATCTCTCCACTCTTCAGAGCTAATTCACTGTTTGACTGGGTAGGGAAACTGTCCTCTCACTAGAAGGTCTATCCCCTTTCTTTGTCCCAAATGGGAGTCTTTGCCTAACTTCCCAAACTTTCTTGCCAACTTTCCTCCAGTACGCCGTTTGTGTAAAACTGCTCTCAGCTAAGGCTGAAATCAGACTCAGCTCAGTCAAGGCAGAAATCTGACTGGCTCTCTCCTCAGCATGTAGCTCTCAAGTCTTTCTCTGATCAGCTGATGCTAACCAATCAGATTGCTTGGAGGAGCCTGCCACTTAAGGCTCTCTGTTTCTGTGAAGAATTAAACCTTCACAGTCCTTCAGCTGTTTGTACAGCACTTCTAAGCCTTTCAGAAAGTGGGTGGAGCCATGGTAAAGCAGGGCTTGTTATTGGCTTCCCCCACTCAAATGAAAGAATTTCTACTGGAAGATGAGGAGGACTGGAACACAATTGAGCTTTCCTTAGTCTCCCTTCAGAATTTCCTTCTTCCCATGAGGCATGAGGAGGGAAGTATTTAGAATTGCCAGCTCCAGCTTGTGAAACACCTGGAGATTTTGGAGGTGGAGCCTGAAGAGGGTGGGGTTTAGGAAGTGAGGGACTCCATAGAGTCCACCTTCCGAAGTGGTCATTTTTTCCAGGTGAACTGATTTCTGTCACCTGGATATCAGTTGTAATCCCAGGAGATCTCCCCCCTGGAGTTTGGCAGCCCTAGAAATATTCCATTAGGCTCCACCTCCTGAGGCAGCCAATTCAGTTTTTGCTTTGCCACCTGCAGAAGCTATTTTGGGGTGGCACTTGCCATAAGTTCTCAAAATTCCAAAGGTGCCCAGCCTCAAAAAGGTTGGGGATGCCTCCCTATAGCATCTTTCCAACCAGGAAAAGGGAAGAGGCCTCAGCAGCTTCATAGGGACTTCAGGGCAATCTCACATTTTCTGGTGGGAAATCATCTCTGGTTGGAGGTGGCTGGACTCTTTGTGAGGTGGTAGGCCTCAACAGATGTACATCCATGCCAACTTCTGGCATGATCCCTGGCAGATTGCATTTCTTGAGAGCCAGTTTGGTATAGTGGTTAAGAGCTCAGACTCTAATCTGGGAGAACCGAGTTTGATTCCCCACGCCTCCACATGCAGCTGCTGGGTGACCTTGGGCAAGCCACAGTTCTGTCAGAGCTGTTCTCTCAAGAGCTCGGTCAGAGCTGTCTCAGCCCCACCTACCTCACAGGGTGTCTGTTGTGGGAAGGGGAAGGGAAAGGAGATTGTAAGGTGCTCTGAGACTGAAGGGTGGAATGTAAATCCAATATTTTCTTCTTCTTCCTGAAGAACCATTACAGTGCAGTTTGAGATGCAGTTTCAGTTATGCAGCTCACTGGATTACCTGAAACCAGTCATTATTACCACTTAGCTTAAACTGCTTCACAGTATGGTTGCATGCCAACCTCCATATGGGACTTGGAGTTCTCCTGGAATTACAATTGGTCTCCAGACCACAAGGATCAGTTCCCCTAGACAAAATGGCTCCTTTGGAGGGTGGGCCCTATGGCCTCACATCCCTGCTGATTTCCTGCCCCCCCTCCAAACTCCACCCTTCACAGACTCCAACCCCAAGTATCCACTTATTTCACAACCCAAAGTTGGCCAACCTACCTCACAGGGTTGCTGTAAGGATTAAAAAGGAATAAATCTTTGGCCACCCTAGTTCCCCAAGGGAAGAATGAGACTGAAGTTATAATCAAGTTTACACTTACTGCTTCCTCCTTTCTCAGCGGGGGTGGTGGATCCGCTAGGATGGTTCGTCCCAGGGTTCCTGTCAGAGCTTGGGAACTTTTGCACCTCGATTGCTGTCAATTCTGTCAAAACTCTGACCACTCTCTGGAATAGAGAGATGGCCTAAGCTGTTGACACAATCACCCTTAAGCACCCCCCCCCACAGAGCCAAACAGTCTTCCTACTTCAGTGAGGAGCTATTCGTGATGAAACTAGAGGGACGATGGCTAGAATGCTGCTGGTGGAAAAGTCGGAGCAACACTGACCCCATCTGAGAGCCTATTCCACAGCAGTGATGGCAGCAAAAAGGCAACATTTCTCAGCCACCATTGCACCTGCACAGAATCATCCAGCTGACTTGTTTCATGTGGTCCAGGGGCTTTTCCATCATAGCCCCAGGGAACTGGATTCTGACCTCATGACAACTCGCTGTGATCAATTTGCTACTTACTTTGCAGACAGGATCGCCCAGATCTGCTCTGGGTTAGATGCTGGCCTGGATGTATGTCTAGATGATGTACCTTTGCCACCTGCTTGTCCGATTTATATGGGACTTTTAAGCTTTTGGAGCACAAGGATGTGGACAAGTTCGTTAGAGAGGTGAGACCTACCACCTATGTTCTCTACCCTTGCCCTGGCTGAACAAAAGCTGCCAGAGGGGGGCTGGCTGTGGGTAAGGGGAGTGGTAATTGCTTCTTTGAGGGCAGGGGTTGTACCACCCATGTGCAAGGAGGCAATGATTAGACCTGTTTTGAAAAAACCCTGCCTAAATCTTACTACGCTGGAGAACTTCTGGCCTGTCTCCAATCTTCCATTCTTGGGCACGGTGCTTGAACTTGTGGTTGCTTCTTCACTCTAGGGGCTCTTGGAAGAGACTGATGTTTTTGGACCCATTTCAATCCAGCTGCAGGCTGGGGTTTGGAACAGAGACCACTCTGGTCACCTTGGCTGATGAACTCTGCCAAGAACTATATGGGGGAATGTGACCCTCTTTGTACTGCTGATCTTTCAGTGGCCTTCAGTGCTATTGACTGCAATATCTTACTGAGCCATCTCTCATCACTGGGACTGGGGGGGATCATGTTATGGTGGTATGAGTCCTATCTGAGAGGCTGGTCTCAGAAGGTGGTGCTGGGGATTCCTGCTTTGCCCGTGGCTGTTGACCTGTGGGGTTCTGTAGTTTCAAGATCACGTAGTAAGATCCATGATAAGTGGAGATTTGAACCCAGGTCTCTCTAGTCCTAGTCCAGCACATTAACCACTGCACAACATTAGTGTTATCACGACTGGGCTGTGCGCTGGGGGATATGCCGCCTTCCACCATCCTATCGGCCCATGAAACAAGGTGTTCCACCAACCTCAGAATAGGAGGGGAGGAGGTTTGGCTCACCCTGTTCCTCCTCCTCCGGCCTGAGTGACTCCACTCCTCACTGCTGAGTCCTTAGGGTGGCTTCCTCCCTAACTTGCTCCAGAGCTCCCTTTTAAACCCACCACCCTCCTGCAAGAACCACCCCCCCATCCCTTTGCTGAGTGCTGTCAGCTGTCCCTTTGGGGGCCATTGGAGCTTTCAGCTGCCCTTCAAGCTGGCACAGCTACTACTGGGTCCCACCGGTCCTGGCCCTGCCTAGACTCTGCATCCCCAGTCGACCCCCATTGTTATATTTATTTATTTATTTATTGTTTCAACTTACTATACCGCCCTAACCCTGAAGGGTCTCTGGGCGGTTTACAGGGTATGTTTTAAGAACTATTCAATCCCTAACTAAGGCCACATGATATAGGGGTGGGGATTTCCTACCTGCACCCTAGTGGTGGGCCTGTTGTAGCTTTCTGGCTCACCCCTTCTCCCTGCGGTCTCTGGCATCTCCCTGGGCCGACTGCTTCGTTGGTGGGACCGTTTCTGGCGCACGCCCCATGCTTGCTTTCGGCCTCGACTCAGTCCTATTCGGCTCTACCGCGCCCACAATGCACGTCATCGTGCGTCTTCTTGGTCTCCGCCGCAGTCGTCTGCCGCTTGATGTTGCAACGGCTGCCAGGGATTGCTCTGCCAGTTCTCGCCTCCTCCACGCCTCGCCATCCAGGCTCCGGCACCGCCGATGTTCTCGCCGATGTTGCCGCCACTGGCACCACCACCACGCACCTCGCTAGAGGAGGAGAGTGCCCCCCACCCATCTAAGGGTGGGTACCCATTTGCCCACTCGCATGATTTTTAATTGCTTTCGGGCCGCTGGGTGGGCGGGAGCTGGGACTCGGGCCATGAGCTCACCCCGGCCGCGGTGGATTCGCGAACAGCCATAGTGGCTGTCCTAGTTGTTACCGGCAGGCGTTTAACCGCCTGCGCCACCGCTCCATATTGGGCATGCTCTCACCCAATCTCCTGGGGGAACCAGCTTGGTGATGCCAAGGCAAGGCATGCCTCAGACCTCACTCCTGGGAGGGAGCCATCCGGGATCGCTGGGCCCTGGGGTCGCTTCCCTGGCCCAGGGGCCTCCCAGCCCACCCAGCTGCCCCAGATCCTCTCACAGCTCCACGGGACAGGAACAGGGCTGTCTGATGCCCGCAGGCCTGCTGCAGTCCTGACGCTGGCTCTGCTTGTGGCTCCAAGGTCCTCCTCCTCATCTCGGCCCTTGTGATGGCCTCCAAAAGCCCCAACCACCTCCTGGGCTGTCTTGGTGTCAGCGGCTCCACCTGAGGTAGGAACAGGTGCCTGGGCATTGTGCGAGACTGCAGGGCTGCTTGTCTTGTTGGTGCTGTGGCTGAGCCATGGGGAGGTTCCGGGGTCAGCCTTAAGCCGGGCCCCAGACAGGCTCACTCAACTTTGTAAGAGAAGTTTACTTGAGGACTTTATTTTGAATAACGTTGCCACTTTCCAGCATGCCTTTTCCTTAGCTTAATGTAGAAAAATATTCAATAACAACAGAACAGAGGGAAAAAAGTCTCTAACTAGCTGCTTGGAATAAAGCATCTGCTAACAATTCTTTTTTAGTACAATCCAGTAGGTACATCTTGCTATATTTTACTGGGATGCTCATTGATGTCTGAAAATAATTGCCTGCAAAGCTCCAGCTCTATTCAGTTATTGCTGTCTTCAAACACAAGCCCATCTGATGCAAGTTTTTAAAGCTGTAGAAAGAAAGTGGGGG